>NC_081409.1:759755051-760055051 GCF_030272615.1 Cryptomeria japonica
CTACACTCCATACTCTTCCATCTCCCAAAAAAATACCACACTCAAGTGTGTGAATTTGGGCTTGAGGGGTGAATGAGAGAGTGACATTTGCCACTCTCTCATGAAAAGGATTCAAACTTGGGACCCCTATTAATCTCCCATTGGAAGGATGGAAGAGGGATATTCTTTTTGAAACTTAAGGCTTTAGCATTTATTTATTCATAAATTTCCTAATACAATTGTGAAGAATCATTGAGGTGTGCTTCTTGGCTAGACTAACATCTTTATGTTCTCATGTATTCTGTGCATTTTGGGATATTGGACTGTGTGTTGGGGTTTGATAATCATTGTGTTTCATGTAGGCAATATGGGTTGTGGAGGTCAAGCTCACCCATTTTAGGAATAAAAACTTCAAGTAGGAGTGAGAGGGGACCCTCCATGAGAACAAATTCCCCTTAGAGAAGGAGAGGTTGTGTGTATGGGTACCCCTTTTGTATGTACAAATTTTGGTGGTTTTGGCAAGAGGAGTGTAAGGTTAAAATCAAGCTTTGGTGGGAAATTGACTCATTGAGATATATGTTTATGTGTATTCCCAAAGAGAGTATTGTCCACTCTCTCACCCTATTATTAACCTATGAGCTTTTAAAATGCATAAATACCTTGAGGAAGTCATGTGTTTTTTTTAGTCTTATTCCTTGTATAGCATTATGTTTCATGTATGAATGTACACCCGGTCTCTTTGGGGTGGCTTGTTTTCAAGCTTAGGCTAGGAGGTGAGCTTCCTATGACCTATTTAAGATTTTCATTGTGTGTGTATAGGTTTAAGCAATCATGAAGACTTGTAGGTTATGGGAGAAGAAAACCCTCATTTCTATGTAAATCTATGTTAAAAATGGGTCACATTGTTATAATTCCCTTGTAGTATGTATGTGATCACCTATTCATGATCATTCTAAATTGGATCAAAAAAAGAAAAGTAATGTAATTCTATTTTTCTCTCTTATAATCACTATAAGCATTCTATTTCAAAAATGCAATATTATGCTTCACTATGCAACAATATTGTATCCTATATGAATTATAATCTATAAAAGAGTAAGGTAAATAAAAAATTTTATTGGATAGAAAAATATGTTATCATGTCTTAAATGAGCAATAGGTAGATTCTATTCTTAGGATATAATATAGTTATGATTTTTTTTTATATAGTCTCTATTGCATTACATTTATAAGAACAATTAAGCTTAGTTTTTGTTAGGACATTCAATGGTAAAGAAATGGAATAAATTCAAGTTACTTTACATTCATAGTTTACTTAGAGTGATTCTTCATTGATATATTTAAAAATATATATATCTTTGAACCCAAGGTAGGATTGAGAGTGGGGGTGAATTAATCCAAGCAAACAATTACATTAGCATATAAACAATTAATGAATAACAGATATTCAACATGAACATGTGGAAAGCCCAAATAAGGAACAACCACGGCGAGAACCTACCTACAAGAATATATCCACTATATGAAGTGATTACAAAGATAAAGCTAATTTCTCTGGACTTGTACACCAAGGCTAACCACTCATGGGACAAGATACAAAGAGGACTTACAAAACCTAAAGCTAACTACACTCAAGGCAAGATACAAAGTAATGGTCTAAAAAGAAGGATCTCCTGATCATGAAGCTATCCTTGAACTCTGCATCAAATGACCAACATCAACACACACAACTCTAATCTCAACTGCCAACACACTCTCTCAATTCTTTGTCATAGTCACAACACAACTTGCATATCATTCAAACACAAGTCTTCTTTGCTGCTTGCACTTCCTCTGATCTATGCACTTCACCACATCTTCTACACTCTCTCTCATTCCTCATTTTCTAACTCAAACATCCAAATGCCTTATAAAAAAGATAGATCATCAAAGCTTAAAACAAGTCAGTCTGAATCAAAATATATTTTCTGAACCAAAAACACAAATGCTAATTCACTCTAGGAGAAAGAGAGGACCAAAACACATCTTCCAATGATTAATTCATTGATCCATAATCATCGAAACCTAACCAACAACATATCCACACTCTAAGCAACCATATAAGCAATATTCGACAAAAACATACTCTCCAAATCAAATAACTCAAATCCAAATCTCCAAACACTATGATGAAACCCATAAAACATCAAACACACATCCACAAATCATATCCAAACCTAAGGATAGGTCAAACATATAATCTCATAACCAACAACGAACAATATCAGAACACCCAAAGAACACGATGTTTCCAAGTCTTAGAACCATCATATCTATGACACCGAAACTATATCCAATGAATATAACAATAATATTCATCACCAACAATAAATTATGGACCCAAGCACTTCTGGTACAACCAACACAACAACTTCACCAATAACACAACAAGATAATTCTACACCACAAAGATTCTAGACCAATCTGGAACAACAAGTTTGACATGAATGATAACCACAACAACACATCAACTCATATTTACAACAATTTCTCTTTTTCATTAATGGAAACACTTAACAACACTTGATAAGAACTTGATAAAACCTACACTTCAACCAAACCTTAAAGAAGAATAATAATGCTCAATATCTCTCAAACTTTACCTTAACTGACATAATCTCTCCCAAAACACATTGCTCAAAATATACTGCTCAAACACATATTCCTCAATCTCTCTCAATATCTCCCCCTTTGCCATCAAGGACAAAGGTCACAACAACACTTCATACCACTGCTCACTACTACTAACCATTTCTCCCCTTAAGAGCAGCCACACCATCAATCTAGGAAAAGAAATAGGCATGAAAGCTCCACCTGGAAAGATGCATCCCCATAATGCACCTAACTAGAAGGAGGGGAAATGACCCCAAGCTTCTCCCGAAGAAACTCAAATGAATCCTTCGCCAATACCTTAGTGAAAATATATGCAATACATTTTTTTTAGAAATATATTCCAATTGAACTTTCCTTCTTAGCCACTTTCTCCCTTAAATAATGACATTTGATTGAAATATGTTGTGTTATTGAATGCATAACAAGATTCTTCAAAATGTTTATTGCACTTGAATTGTCACACAGAATAGGAATTGTTTCATCATATGTTACCTTGATATCCTTAAGAGTTTGTCTCATCCTCATTACTCGAGTACAACAAAACACTGCTATAATATACTCTGATTAAACAATAGATAAGGAAACCAAGTCTTGTTTCTTTCTAAACCAGGAAACCAATCTATCTCCTAAAAAGAATGCACCACCACTAAGACTCTTCCGATCATCAATACTTCCCACCTAATCTACATCAATATAGGCTTTCAACATGAAATATCCACCTTTCTTTACCAAAGTCCAAAGTCCAAAGTCCACTGTTCCTTTCAAGTATCATGCCACCTTCAAATTCACCTAAAATCTAGCTACTAGACAAACAACTTGCATGATATCAGGTCTAGACATAGTCAAATACAACAATCCTCCAATAATCACCCTGTACTTCTTTCGTTCAACTTCCAGAGACTCATCATCTTTTGTCAACTTGCACCTAATGATTAGAGGAGTAGTACCTTGTTTGCAATCATCAAAACCAAACTTCTTCAACATTTCCTTCACATACTTGCTCCAAGAAATAAATATTCCATCTTCTAATCGACTAACTTGCAACCCAAGAAAGAAAGACAACTCACCAATCATTGACATCTCAAATTCATTCTGCATCTCATTCGCAAATTATTTACATAGATCATCATTTCCTCCAAATTTAATATCATCAACATAAACTATAACAATAAATAACTTATCTTCATCAATCTTGAAATAAAATTATTGTTTGTTGTAGATTTCTTGAAATTATGTTGAAGTAAACACCTGTCCAATCTTGCATACCAGGCTCTAGGTGCCTATTTAAGTCAATACAAATCTTTCTTTAGCCTACACACAATATCCAAATTTTCTGTCAATCTAAATCCATCTAGTTTCTCAATGTAAACTTCTTCTTCTAGATCTCCATTTAAAAATTCTGATTTGACATCCATTTGATAAACCTTAAAGTTCTTGTCAACAGAAAATGCAAGAAACATACATATAGCTTCCATCCTTGCTTCAAGAGCAAAGGTTTCTTCAAATTCTATATAATGCAAGGGTACCATGATAGTCCGATTTTGTAAATGAGGTCTTATGTTAAGTTTTAGGGTGTTTTAGTCTTATTTGGTCCAAAAGTGTTAATGTGAGGATCCGATTGTTATTGAGAGGGGGGGGGGGGGGTGGGGGTGAATCAGTAATAACAATAAACTGAAATCTTTCACCAATCTGAAAACACTTCCCAAAAATAGTTCATAACCAGTACTGGTAGCTGATCAAATAGTCTTCAAATCAGATTTACCAAAACATTGCCAGTAGCTACTTAAGTGTTCATCATTAAGCAAATATAGCAAAGACATCAAATAAATAAATCAACAATCCATCCACAACATGAACACAAAGATTTTTCACGTGGAAACCTAAATGGGGAAAACCATGGTGGGATTTGGTACCCACAAAATTTGCACCCTTTCGGAATGCGCCCTATTAAAGGCCTAGATTGGTTAGGAGCTTTACAATAATGCCTGGTTAAGAGAAAGCCATGTTAGGAGTCACCTGGTGAAGGGATTTTAATCTTAGCTATGTTAGGAGCTCTACCCTATTAGGAGTAACCTTGCTAAAGGATTTAAACCCAAATTAATGAGCCACCCGGTGAATGGATTTACAAGATCAGGCCTGTTAGGACCTACCCGGTTAAGGGATTTTAATATTGCTACAACTGTTAGGAAATAACAGGTAAATGATCTGATCAATGCACTCCCTACTTGCTATTACAGATCTATTTCAGCTCCAATCTGCTTCACACATGCAGACATCTCAATTTGGTTTGACATACTCTCCTTCTCTGATCACCAACACACTAAACCTTCTCAAACTCGACCTAAATACATTTTTCAACTAGGTCAATTACAAAACCCTAACAACATTCAAAATGCATTAAATTTACATCATATATCATATTGGATCATTACAAATCATTTACAGATCATTACAACAAATTTTAAGACAATTACAGTCATTGAATGATCCTTACACATCACTGCACATTGATCTGATAAGCTGTTAAACCCTTATCACATTTTGCTAAGCACTTTGCTGTTTCCCAATAAATTTGTTCCTTTTACGTGCTTAAATGCAATCTTATCATCACACATGGTTTCTAACACATCATCACTAAGTAATGAACATGATAAGATTCACTGCCAAACCATAAAATATCACCGGTCAAAGATCTTGACACCAGTTCTCAAACCCTGCACTGAATATACAACAGTCAATTACAAACATGACTTCCGATTCTTCAAACATGATGTGGTTCCAGTCATAGACTCATTATAATGTTATAAGCATATTGTTGGTGTAAATAATTATTCATTTTGGATATTATTACACTATACTTAAGTTTACTTAGGTACATGCATTTCATATTAGTTTGGGTATAAGACACTTGGGTGTTTGTGCCACATTGGGATAGTGTGTGTAGGAGAATTTCCACCTTTTATGGTGTTGATCTTATCTTGTTGTTACATTCCACCTCATGCGAAATATTATATTGTTTCTTCTACCTACCCACACCTATTTCCTACCTACACTTGTTTCTTATTGAGCCACATGTCATGTTTGTGTGCTCACATATCCATATAGCCTTGCCTATATAAGCAGGCTCATCTACATTGTTTGTACGGGCAATCATTGAACATGTTGTAATGATCCAGTTGATCATATTTTGCATCTTGATAGAATATAATTTATTCCTATCATCTATTTTGTCTCTCTTATTTGTGCTTTCCATTGCCTCTAGATCTTGGCAAAATCTCACATGATATCAGAGCCATTAGAGTGTCATTGGTTTGTCAATTGAGAGAAATTTGATGCTATTTGGGGTTGTGTATTTTGGAGCTTTCTATTGTAGATTTTTATTGGAGCTTGTTGGGTCAAATAAGAGGTCACCATTGGATTGAGGAGGTCCAAGAAAGTCAGTTTTGCCTATTGTTTCATCCAAATCGGACTTCGAAGGCCAAATCTAGAGGAATTTGAAGTTTGAAGTTGCGACGGAAATTTTCTAGAAATTATAATTTTGCAGACAATTTTCAAATAGTGATATCTCACTCATCTGGACTCCTTTTTTTGAGAATTTTTTTTTGTTTTGGGGTAGCATTTCATGATTTGTATAGTGGTGCAGGAGTTTTGTGATTTTCGGATACAAGTTTTTTGGAAATCATGAAATCCCAATTTTTACAACTTTGGAGGCTTCATTTGGGCTCATATGAACTCCTTTTCAGGTGCCGTTTTTTTGAGACTGCATAATTTTTTGTCTACTTTTATAATCTGCCATTAGTTTGCAATGATTTTGAGTGGATATTGTACTTTCAGTATTTGGTCATTTTTGGCTATTTGGTACTTGTATTTTGCTTGGATCTCAATTTAGATCACTACCAGTATTTGTTGAAGTCTCTTATATCTCATTTTGAGAAGTTGTAAAGTTGAAATCAGAAGTCCACTTTGTCATTATTTGCAAGTGCCAACATGATCTTTTTATGGGGGGTCGGTTGTTCATTTATATATCTTGGTGAAATTCCATTCAGAGGCATCTTCATTTGCAGTATTCTACAAGGCTTCTTTGTTGGTGGCATCATTTTCACGTTTCCACATTTGAATATTTTATCATGATTTATGCTCTTGCTTGAGTAATGTTGTACTCACAATATCATAAAGTGCCACAACTCTTTGTATCTTGTTATTGTTGAGTATTTGATGTAATCCTCTTGTACACATAGATTAGGAATATCTTGTGAGACTTGGTGTATGGCTTCAGTTGAGCCTTAGATTGTACACATTTGTGCATGGCTCCCGTGAGACTTAGATTGTACCAATATTTCTACCATTGACGAGTATCCAGATGATGCTCAAAGTAGGTTGTTTCCATGCCTGATCTTTATTTTGTTGCAATGAGTGATTCATTGTCATCGACATTGGTACTTGGTTTTGTCACACTTTGATATTATTGGTGCAACATAGGCTCTCTTTCTTCCTTATGGGGAGGTATTTTGGTCATCATCATTGGACCATCTTTTCAAGAGATTCGACATTGAGGGAGGGCTTCATGGTCTCTTCTTCTCTCTTATGGGGGGGTTCATTTTTTGGTTCTTCTCATTCTTCATTGAGAGCATTGTGTGCTTTCATTATCTCTCTTTTCAGGGAGGGTTTTTTCCCATTGGGTTTTTCTCTCTTTCCTCATTTGTGGGAGATTGCATTTGCATTTGTACATGGGTACCTAACATGGCGTTGTAGCTGGGACCCATCTTGCATTGCTTAGTTGCATTGTAGACTTTAGTGCATTTCCCTAAGTTGCACTTAAGGGGGTGTGTTAGTGTAAATAATTATTCATCTTGGATATTATTACACTATACTTAAGTTTACTTAGGTACATGCATTTCATAGTAGTTTGGGTATAAGACACTTGGGTGTTTGTGCCACATTGGGATAGTATGTGTAGGAGAATTTCCACCTTTTATGGTGTTGATCTTATCTTGTTGTTACATTCCACCTCATGTGGAATATTATATTGTTTCTTCTACCTACCCACACCTATTTCCTACCTACCCTTATTTCTTATTGAGCCACATGTCATGTTTGTGTGCTTACATATCCATATAGCCTTGCCTATATAAGCAGGCTCATCTACATTGTTTGTATGGGAAATTATTGAACATCTTGTAATCATCCAGTTGATCATATTTTGCATCTTGATAGAATACAGTTTATTCCTATCATCTATTTTGTCTCTCTTATTTGTTCTTTTCATTGCCTCTCAATCTTGGCAAAATCTCACACATATATTCCAAACTGCAACACCTAACTCAACATGGATCTCTATTGCAAAGATCTCCTTCTTTGTTCCTGCTTACCAGTTGAGTGCAACTTAGCATTTTTTCTGTCCAACTCAATTCATTGTTGATTAGGCTTAGACTTAGATAACTTAGATGATATATCAAACATAAACAAACATGGCTGTCATCAATGACAACACAAATAAATGTTCATAAGTCATTACATCATAATTATATCATCACCAATAGTCCATCAATATATTCTCACCAATAGTCCTTTACCGATACATCATCATCTCAATTAGTTATGCCAATATGCCAACAATATCCCCCTTTGGCATTGATGGCAACACTAAAAGAATACAACACCAAAATAATCAACCGATGACAAATATCGGGAACTCATCATGCCATGATGTACTGATCTGTGCTTCACTTGATCTTCTCCTCCTTTGCATTACTTCTCCCTGTCATTGTTCTTTTCCATGTCATTGTTCTTCTCCCCCTTTGATAGCAATGCCAAAGGTGCAAAGGCATCTTCTGTCTTCATTTCTACAGCATCATCTTTGCTGCTCCCCTTGAGGAGTAGCCCACTTCTCATCAATCCATAGTGAAAGATATTCAATGAGTCCACTAGATTGATGCTTCCACATCTTCTTATTTGACCTTAGGTAGGGGTATAACCCCAAACTTACCTTTGAGATATTCAAAGGTAGCCTTAGGTAATGGCTTAGTGAAAATATCTGCCAACTGATCCTTACTTGACACATGCTCCCATCTCACTTTCTTTTCCTGGACTCTTTCTCTCAGAAAGTGATACTTCAATTCAATATGTTTAGTCCTATCATGTAGTACTGGGTTCTTAGAAATGTTTATAACACTAGGGTTATCACAATGTATGATCAATGATTTTGTCATATCCTACTTGAATCCTTCCAAAACATGTCTCATCCATATAGCTTGTGTACAATTCATGGATGGAACCACATACTCTGCTTCTACTATAGACTGAGAAATACAAGTTTGTTTTTTATTGGTCCAAGATACCAGTCTTCCACCTAGAAATAATGCACCACTGGTTGTGCTCTTCCGGTCATCAACATTTCCTGCCCAATCAGCATCAGTGAATACCTGCAAAGAAAAATTGCCTCTATATGGATACCATAATCCATAGTCAACTGTCCCTCTAAGATATCTAAATATTCTCTTCACTGTTGTCATATGTGTCTCCTTAGGGCTCTTATAGAATATTGCTACTAAACCAACTGCATGGGCAATATCCAGTCTACTATGAACAACATAATGAAGTTTCCCAATCATAGATCTGTATTTGATCTCATCCACTAAGGGTGAATCATATTCTTTTGACAATCTGCAACCTATAACCATAGGTGTGCCAACCAATTTACAGTCTTCCATTCCAAAGGTCTTTAACACTTCCTTCACATACTTAGACTATCTGATAAAAATACCACCATTCATTTGTTGTACCTGTAAATCATTGAAAAATTTAATCTCACTTATCAGAGACATCTCAAAATTTTCCTTCATCTCATCTGAAAAAGTCATACTCGTGTCATTATTTCCTCCAAATATGATATCATCAACAAATACTTTTGCAATCAACATCTTGTCTCCTTTAGTCTTCAAATAAATATTATTGTCCTCACTGGTTCCCTAAAATCCTATCTTTATCAAATGTGCATGGAGTCTTTCAAACCATGCCCTTAGTGCTTGCTTTAATCCATATAAATCTTTATGCAATTTTCATACCATATCCTTGTCTTCAGTCAATGCAAACCCATCTGGTTGTTCAATATACACCTCTTCTTCAAGAATACCATTCAGAAATGCTGACTTTACATCCATTTGGTAAATTTTAAAACCTTTAAAAGCTACAAATGCAAGTAGCATCCTAACTCCTTCAAGCCTAGCAATTGGTGCAAAGGTCTCTCCATAATCTTCACCTTCTTCTTGTGCATACCCTTTGCAAACTAATCTTTTCATGTTTCTAACAATTTCACCATCTTCATTCAGTTTGTTTCTAAATACCCACTTTGTACCAATCACATTTTTATCATCAGGTCTAGGAACAAGTGACCAAGTTTTGTTTTTCTCAATCTGATCAAACTCTTCATTCATTTCCTTTATCCAATCATAATCCTTAAGAGCTTCTCTAATTGTCTTCGTTTCAACTGTGGAAATCAAACATGCACGTTCTTTGATTTTTCTTCTAGTCTGCATTCCAACATTCTTATCACCTATTATCTAGTCTTCAGAATGATTTAACCTTACATACCTAGGTATAACCCATTCCAGTGCAATAACCTCATCTTGTTCTTCATCTTCTTCATCTTCTATTGATTGAGCATCTTCATCTGCAATGTTCTTCTCAACATCTTTCTGCACTTCCGGTTCAATAATCACAAGTTTTTGTTCATCATTTGCTAGATCAAATTTGCTGGTATCATCAGATTCATCAACTTTTACATTGATACTTTCCACAATCTTCTTTGTTCTTTTATTGAAACACTTGAAATCTTTTCTCTTAGTAGAGTAGCCAAGAAATGTTCCTTCATCATTTTTAGGGTCAAATTTACCAGTATAATCATCTCTCTTTATAAAACACCTGCTGCCAAAAACTTTGAAATAACTTACATTAGGAGTTTTACCATACCATAACTCATAGGGTATCTTGTCATTACCTTTCTTCACCAGTACCTAGTTCAATGTGTATACTGTAGTGCTGACTACTTCTCTCCAAAACATCTCAGGTACATCTCCTTGTATCAGCATAGTCCTTGCTGCTTCAAAAATGGTCTATTTTCTCCTTTCTACAATTCCATTATGTTGTGGTGTCCTTGGAGCAGATAAATGCCTCTTTATTCCATTTTCATCACAATATCTCACAAACTCATTTGATGTAAACTCTCCACCCCGGTCAGATCTTAGGCACTTAATATTCTTACTGGTTTCCTTTTCTACTAAGGCCTTGAATGCCTTGAACTTGCTAAAAGCTTTTGACTTTTCCTTCAGAAAAGTAACCCACATCATCCTTGAAAAATCATCAGTAAATAACATGAAATACTTGTCACCATAAAAACTTCTAGTCCTCATAAGACCACATAAGTTAGTGTGCATCAAATCTAGAATATGCTCAAAAGAAAAATATTTTCTCTTAAAAGAAGACATAGTCATCTTACCCAACTGACATTCTTTACACATCACATTATCTGGTTTAACAAGTTGTGGCATAGCTCTCATCAAATTTGACTTGCTAAACTTAACCATATTATCAAAGTTCACATGACAAAACCTTCTATGCCATAATCAACTATCTTCAACATTAGCAACCAAACAACTGTTTACACTAACATTCAGGTGGAATAAGTTACCTTTAGCTTGTTTACTGGTAGAAATCAATTCTCCTCTGCATCCTAAGATCCTGCACACTCCATTCTTAAACTCAAGATGATAACCTTTGTCATTCAACTAACCAATACTCAACAAGTTATGTTTCAAACCTTCAACCCAATATACACCATCAATATTACTTTAACCATTTAAAGAGATAGAACCTTTACCTTTTACCATACAAGGTGAATTGTTCCAAAATCTTACTACACCGCCATCAAATTCTTCAAGAGAAATAATTTTTTTCTTATCACCAGACATGTGGTGTGAGCAACCACTATCAATAATCCATTCATCACTGTTGTCAATGTGAGATACTAAAGCCTTTTTATTGGACAGATCATCCTTAACAACAACAAAAACAATCTCCTCATTGTCTTCATCCTCAAATTCCTCATTAGTAGCACCTTCATCCACTACAACATAACACTGTTTCTTTCCTTTTCCCTTATATTTTCTGAACTTTTCCTTTTGATCACTATTAGGAAAGTTTGCAACAATATGTCCTATCTTGTTACAAGAGAAACACTTAAGAGGTAGATCGCCTTTGTATTTACCAGTGCCTCTAGGAAGTCTTTTTGCTAATAGAGCTCCAAATTATATCAGATTATCTTCATCATCCACATCAGCTTTTCTACTACCATGATGAATTGACCTGCATGCATTACTATGACAAACATCTTTCCCTTTTCTCACTGATACACTAGATATAGAGGCTTTGAAAGCAGATTCTGTCTTAGATACACTATTATCAAAACTATTCAACTCAAAAGCACTGAGCTTACCAATCAAAGAATCAACAGTAACCTTATCATTACTGGCTGACCTCAACTCTTGAATAGCAGATACTCCAATGGCATAGATAGACAATAGGGTTCTAAGCATTTCACTCACCATAGTGTCTTCTTTTATAGTACAACCAACACTTTTAATTCCATCGACAACTTCTTTTTATCCTCTGTCCATATTGAGTGATATTTTCTCCTTCCATCATTCTCATATCATCAAACTTTCCTCTAAGACTCTCTTCTTTAGCCTTTTGAACATGCTTATCACCACCATAGATTAGTTCTAACTTCTCCAAAACTTCAAAACCAGTTTCTAAACCATGGAGATCAATATATTCAGTATCAAAAAGTGTACTTACAATAGCTTCCAATGCTTGAATGCTTTCCTGTTGCTCCTTAAGATTATTTGTTGTCAGAGGACCGATAGGAGGTACATACTTAGTAATAACATGCTGCCAGAATTGAGCACCCATACCTTTGATATAAATCTTCATTCTATCACTCCATATTTTGTAGTTGTCCTTAGTGAATTTGGGACCCTCCTTCTTCATCAACTTCTTGGATCTTTACCTCAAGCGGTTAAGCTTCTGCACAAAGAGGACCTAATGCTTTGATACCAATTGTTAATGTGAGGATCCGGTTGTTACTGAGAGGGGGGATGAATCAGTAATAACAATAAACTACAATCTTTCACCAGTCTAAATTTTTTTTCCAAAAATAGTTCATAACCAATACCAGTAGCTGATCAAACAATCTTCAAATAAGATTTACCAAAACATTGCGGATAGCTACTTAAGTGTTCATCATTAAGAAAATATAGTAAAGACATCAAATAAATAACTCAACAATCCATCCACAACATGAACACAAATATTTTTCACATGGAAACCCAAATGGGAAAAACCACAGTGGGAATTGGCACCCACAAAATTTGCACTCTTTCAGAATGCACCTTGTTAAAGGCCTAGCCTGATTAGGAGCTTTACAATAAAGCCCGGTTAAGAGAAGGCCCTGTTAGGAGTCACCCGGTGAAGGGGTTTTAACCTTAGCTCTGTTAGGAGCTCTACCCTATTAGGAGTAACCTTGCTAAAGGATTTAAACCCAAATTAATGAGCCACCCGGTGAAGGGATTTACAAGATCAGGCCTGTTAGGACCTACCCGGTTAAGGGATTTTAATATTGCTGCAATTGTTAAGAAACAATAGGTAAATGATTTGATCAATGCACTCTCTGCTTGCTAATACAGATCCATTTCAGCTCCAATCTACTTCACACATGTAGACATCTCAATCTAGTTCGACACACTCTCCTTCTCTGATCACCGACACACAAAACCTTCTCAAACTTGACCTAAGTACACTTTTCAACTAGGTCGGGTAGAAAACCCTAACAACATTCAAAATACATTGAATTTACATCATAGATCATATTAGATCATTATAAATCATTTACAGACCATCGTAGAGGTCATTACAATAAATTTCAAGATAATTACATCCGTTGAATGATCATAACACATCACTGCACATCAATCCGATAAGCTATCAAACCCTTATCACATTTTGCTAAGAACTTTGTTGTTTTCCAAGAAATTCTCTCCTTGTACATGATTAAATACAATCATATCATCACACACGGTTTCTAACATGTCATCACTAAGTAATGAACATGATAAGATTCACCGCCAAACCATAAAACATAAACGGTAAAAGATCTTGACACCAGTTCTCAAACCCTACACCGAATATACAACAATCAATTACAAACATGACTTCCAGTTCTTCAAACATGATGTGGTTCCAGTCATAGACTCATTATAATGTCATAAGCATATATTCCAAACCGCAACACCTAACTCAACATGGATCTCTATCGCAATCATCTCCTTCTTTGTTCCTCCTTACCTGTTGACTACAACTTAGCAGTTTTGCTTTCCAACTCAATTAATTACCGGTTAGGCTTAGACTTAGATAACTTAGATGATATACCAAACACAAACAAATATGGTTTCCATCAATGGCAACACAAATAACTGATCATAAGTCATTATATCATAATTTTATCATCACCAATAGTCTATCAATATATCATCACCAATAGTCCTTTACCCGTACATCATCATCTCAATGAGTTATGCCAATATGCCAACAATAAGGTCATAATAGACCATTTAGAATGCAACTAGAGTCATTTGGTTTCAAACTTACAAATATTGCAAAATCTTGTAAAAGTGTTATGTGAAAAATTGCAAAAATGAAAAAGGTGGGAAGTTGAACGGTCATAGGATTTGAAAAGCAGTTGTAGTTGGTTAGTTATGGGGGGAAATGTTTAAATAAGCCTTGTAATGGTCAAGGTCAAGGTTGGTGACCATTGGACATGGTGTATTGGTGAGAAAATCAATAAAACACACTATTTTTCTTGCATTTTCAGACTTTTCTTGTTGTTTCATACCTTGTATGACCTTTATACAGCCTGGGAGTGAGAAAAATTTGATTGGAATTCATGGTGTATTGAATCCTTGTTCTTTTTCCATTTGTTTCATTTGATTTCATTAAGTTTTGGGTAAATTAGAGCATTTTTTCTCCAAACTGCTTGAAAACCCTCACTAAGGTGAGTTTTGTTGGCATTTGACCGAACCGGTAAAGATTGTTGTGAGTTGCAACCGATAAATGATTGATTGGTGAATGTGATGAAGAGATTGAGATTCTTGTTTGATGACTAAGTCTTGTGTTGTCATTGATGGTAACAATATTTTTGTGGTCATCTAAGTCTTGGAAGCCAACCGGTAAGGTATAACTGGTACAAGTGATACTTTACCAGTGAACCGATAAATAGGTTCTTAACCGGTAAACAAAGACACAGTTGCATTCATGCAACCGGTACAGGTGATTGGTGAAGAGTTGAATGATGCGGTTTTATAGGAGTGATGGAGATAGGTATTTGGAGCTATTTGCATGACCACATTGGCAGATTCAACTAGACAAGCAAGATTTGATGTACAGAGTAGGTATTTTGATGAACACTTAACCGGTAGTGATAAAGTCACTTAAATCGGTAAAACAACACAAGTTTTGATTTGTTATGTTGGTAGCCGATATAAGTTTGGCGTGCAAAGTTATTTTGTCTAGATTAATTGAACCTAGGAATTTTTTCCAAGGTTGTAACCGACTAAGTTGATGTCTATAAAAAGTGTGATGAGTTATGAGAAATAAATAAGATCAAAGGCGAATATTGAGATTGTGATTGTGCGGTGATTAGTGAAGCTTTGTATTGATGTGTTATTGATGTCTTGAGGATCTGAAGTAGATCTTATCAGACACAAAGGTGTTACATGAAGATCATTTGTACTATAATTATCCTAACAATTACAACAGTAAAATCCCCTAACTAGGTAGGTCCTAACAAGCCTTACATTATAAATCCCCTAACAGGGAAGCTCTATATTAGAGTGTTAAATCCTCTTGCAAGGTTGATCCTAATATTTTAAAGCTCCTAACAAGGCTCATCATTTAAATCCCTTAACCAGGTGATTCCTAACTGAGTCTGCTCCTAAGAGGGCATGTTTATAAGACCTTAACCGGTCAAGATTTTTATTCTACAGATAGTAAATCTTGTGGGTATTAATTAACTCCCATAGTGGTTTTTCCCTTTTGGGTTTCCACGTATAAATCTCTTGTGTTATGTGGAATTTTTTTTATTGGGAATTAAATTATGTTATGATATTCCTCTTATGCTTGTTAAGTTTTAAGTTGTTTAAGTTGGCGATCAGATTCATATTTTTTTTGCTTGCACTGATTCACCCCACCTCTCAGTGCCTTCTAAGTTTATCAGTTGGTATTAGAGCCAACCTTCTTTGAGGCTTAACCACTTGAGGAGGATTCCTAAGGAAGACATGGGGGATATGAGTTATAGAGAGATGTCTAACAAACTTGCAAAAACTGAGGATGCCCTAGAAACATTGAGAGGCAAGTATAAAGCTTCACTTGCTAAGATAAGAGAGCTAACCGAACAATAGTTGGAGGTTTCTGAGAGTAGTTCTTCTGATGAAGCAAACACAGGTGCATTGGTTGATGAGGTGGAGAAACTAAATGATGAGAAGACTAACTTGAGGAGAGAGATAGAATCCCTAACTATCTGGATGAGTCAGGAGCTTGAAGCAAGGAGGGCAGCAAAAGACAAGATCTAAGAGAAAGAACATGAGATCTTCAAGCTACATTAGGAAAATGACACTCTATATGCACACTGGCATGAGGAAAAAGAAGAAAAATAAGAGATAAAGGAAGAACTGGATATGGAAATGTCTCTAAGAGAGACTCTCATGAAAAGGAATGAAGACCTTATCGAAGAGCTTGCTGATGCTAATGAGAAGCTTGCAAAGTTTAACAAAAGTTTTGCCATGCTTGATGGACATATCCAATCTCAAAGGATGAATGGTGATACAACTGGATTGGGTTACAATACATTTGAGAAAGGCGAGTCTTCCGATACTAGGGACAACTTCCATGAAGGTAAATCTACACCTAAAATTCAGAAACCCATCAGTAAAAAATCCTACAAGCCTGTTTGTTTCAATTGTCATAAACCAAGATATACTGCTAATGTTTGTAGAAGTAGATATGATGTTGCTAATGGTTATAGACCCAATTATTATCAAGGATATAAGCCTAGAACCTTTAATGGTTATTGTTTCACTTGCAACATACATGGACATAAAGTTGTTGAGTGCAGGTATGGAGCAATAATCTGGCACCTCACATGAGTTAGAGGTCAGGTGGGGGCTAGCAAAGAACCCTTAATGGCAGGAGAAGTCCTAAATGGTAGAGACCCTATGCTAACTGGTCTAGTCCCTATGAGATGGAAAAGAGGATGAATGTGGTTTGCACAATCTATCATAACTATAGTCATGTAGCTATAAATTGTAGATGAAAGACTAGTAAAAGCAAGGGTGGACCTTGGAGAGCATCTGGTATGGCTTGTTATCATTGCCATAAACCAGGTCATATTGCAAAGTTTTGCAGAGAAAATGTGAACCAACTGGTGAATCAATCTGTTGACCAGAAAGGGAAGATGAAAGTTGATGTGGAGGAGACCAGAGCTAAAATGAACAAAATCTAGAAAAAGAAGGATGATGAGAAAACTGAAGTCAAACCATTTGAAGATCCTATTTCTTCACCTAGTGTGGAAAACCCTTCACTGACAAACTAAGCTGTTAAAAAGCTTAGAGGGAGCTTAATGTTAGATCCATTTCAAAACCCCTTGAAGGACCATGAGGTATGTTGAATCTGCATACTTTGATGTATTATGATATTGTGAAGAGATTTTGTGATCAAACTGGTAGGTTTGATGTGTTTTGAGAACTAGTAGTGTGTTAAAATATATTTTAGGGTTTTATCGGTAATGGCATTTAATGCGGTAGATAATGGGAAAATAAAAGGAACTTTTTGAATGTTATTTGTCACATTGCATTCTTGTGAGCACTTGGAGAGAAAATAGAGCGGAGCAGAGTTTGTGTTGTAGCATTGACAAATATTTGAAGTGATATGGTGTGATTTATGATTAGGAATCGGTGAGATAGATTTGATGGTGTTTGGAAACCTAGTGCATAAGTGGTAAAAGGTATTTATTCAGATATCTTGTTATGTGCTTATCTTTCTGAATCATTGAGGATGGACACCCCACATTTAGTTGATGTTACTGATAGACCTCGTCCTGAATTGAAGAGGCACCTGTTGAAGTCCAAGGAAATTGATCTCATCAGAGCTCTATCCAGAGTTCCTTATGGTGTCTTACATGTTGAAGATGTTAGATCTTTCTATCATTGCAAACTAGAGGACCTTGGTGTTGCTACTATTTTTTATCAATATAAAGCATTGTGTGATAAGAATGGTATTTTAAAGGACTAGTTCAAAAGGGTTAATGAGAAAGGGTTTCACCATGCCTTGAATTTTATTAATGATTTTGATGATGAAATTGTGAGATATGTGCTTAGCAGGATTCATGACCAGTTTATTTGGCTTGACCGACCACATAAAATTTCTAAGGAAGCTATTCATGTAGTCACAGGATTTTGAGCCACCGGTGAGGTTTCAGTTTTGAGATCCATTCCTAAGAATGATGTAGAAAAGTTAATAGGATGTAAATGTGATGGAAGAGAAATGATGGTGAATAATATCAATGATCTGACAGTAAAGTATGCTTCTATGGTGATCGGTTACCAGATCTATTACTCTACCAGGATGAACAGAATCCCTGCTGCAGCTACTCATACAACTTACTGAATGATCAAAGAAGATGTTGACTATGACTTGTCAGAGGCGTTAAGGAGTCAAGTTGTGTTGAACCTAGAGTCCATAAAAAATGATAAGAGGTTAAGGTTTAAATTTGGTCAATTAATTGTAGGTCTATTCTTTTATTTTCAAAAATATTTCCTCGATATTGGTGATATCCAATGGATAGATGACACTCCTGCATTGATGCAGATGAAGTACAACATTAGCATGCTTGGTAATGATTTTGGCAAAATTGCATGGGGATTTTTTAAAGACTTTTAGAAGAAAATGCATGCAAGGGAAAGGATACCGACAAGGGTTGTCAACTAGTATGAAAACACAATTTGCTTTATGGTTGATACATATACTTGCATGATGGAGGCAGCTATGCCCCAGACTACATGGGTTATGCCCATGGGATATGAAGTGGACAAAGATCTTCTGATTACATATGCTGATCATTTGCTTGCCCAACCGATAGATACAACAACAAAATGGTTTGGAACTTACAAGGAGAAATCCCTTCAAGTGCACTCTGAACTTCAAAGATCGGTAATTGCAAAGAAAGTTAGAAAAGAAGTTGAAGCATTTGTAGAGCAAGCATGATTCACAAAGGAAGTCATTGCTGAAGTAAGAGAAAATCATGTTGCTCAACAGGCGGGAACATCAAGTGCACCAATTGGTACCCCCAACAGTGTAAAGACAAGAGCTGGAAAGGAGAAGGCTGCAGATAAAGAAAAACCAACAACTGTTAAAAAGGAGAAACCAATAGAAATTAAAAAAGGAGAAACCATCAAAGATTCAGTTCTAGAGAAAAGATAAGATTGTTGAACTACCTACTGCACCAGTTAAGACTAGTAAAAGGAAAAATCGACAAGCACATAAACCACTAGATGTTGATGAAGAAGAGACTAATTCTGAAGGAGAGAAGAAAGCCCTAAGGGCTAGTGGTAAAAGGTCAAAGGGTGTTGGTACTTCAACTATGAAATCTCCAAAGAAACTGGTAATCAAGCTCACACCTCTTGAAATTTTTATAATAAACATTAAAGAGTATGGTATATTGACTAGTGTGAAGAAACTCTTTGATAAGTTTAGTAAAGATGAACAAAGGGAAATAGAAGATGCAATTATTTACATGATGAATAAATACAACAAGGCCCTAATTGAATTGCAAGGGGAAATTCCAAATTTATTGTATAATATAATTGATTTTAGATGGCAGACAACCATGAAACAAGATAGAGAATACATTGAATATCTTCTGAAAAACTTCCAACCTGAAGCTATTGAGGAAGAGCTAGATGAAATTTTTGCTAAGGCAAAGTCATCTTTTAGGTCAAAGAAAAGGTTGACAAGAATTCTAATTGGTGAGATCCAATTAGTCCATGAGGAGACTGAACAAATTTTGAAAAAGGTACTGGGTCTAATTATGGATGAAGAGAAGGAAGTTAAGGAAGATGAACCAGAGAGGTTTGAGGCTGAAAATCTTTCGAAAGGTGTTAAAATAACTGATTTTAAGCCTGATGACATTATGTTGGATGATCAATCGGTGAACACACAAACTGAACCATAAATTATCCCTGATGATGATGATATCGGTAATAATGTAAATGTAGAGGATATTGATGTTGAAATATCTGAGCAACATGAACAAGAACAGGGACATGAAGAAAAGAAAGATGAGGAGCCACTGGTAGTTACTCAAACTGTTGATACAAATCCCCCACCGGTACAAGAAACAAAAAAGGAAAAAGAAGAAGAAAAGAAGATTGAAGAAAAGAAAACATAGAAGACTGAAGCTAAAGTGACACCTTTGTCACTTGATTCTGAAAAGAAAATTGTAGATGATGATGATGATGACGATGATGATAATGATATAAGAATCAAAGGTCCACTAGACATGGATAATTTGAACTCAACTAAGTTGATGGAGATTGCAATTGCCATGCAATCCCAGGCAAGAAGAAGAGGATGAAAGAACAACAGAAGGAGGCATAGACAATAAGGAATGTTGTTGAGATTTTGTCAAGTTTCCTACCAGAGACTGATATTGATAATTTTGTTACTCCTATTGACAAGCTTGGACAACTTGTTAATGATGTTGAAGAATAGATGAATTTTTTTGAGGATGCAACTTATGTTAGTGTTGAGAAGGATTACAAGAATAAAAGAACTTAGAAATTGATGACTGAAATTGATAAAGGTAAAGTTGCTCTTACTGTCAATAAGGACTATTTGAAAGGACTTGAAACTAGATGTAACATACTCTCAATTGTTTCAAAATTTTCATTATTTTGTACTGACTTGAAGAAGAAGAAGGAAGAAGTTGAGCAAGAACTTGAAGTTCTCAGTAAGTCATTCAAGCCCCTTCATGACTCTCCTATCAAATATGGAAAATCAGTTGTAGAACTTTAACATAAGCTGAAAGCTTATGAAATTAAATAGGTTAAGAGGATCAGATCACTATAGGAATACAGACATAGCTGATACCGAAGGTAGAAATCTTGCAGAGAGCCTATAAAGGATTTGAAGCTATTCTTGCTACATCATAGATGAGCACTCTAGATGCCATGGAGGAGTTTACTGGCCAAATGAGGACACATGTGGAGATAACTGACACTATTTTGGATACCTGGCATAATGATTTGACATAGTTGAAATCACATCTTAGTGATGCTTTTTTAATGATTGCATTGTAAAAACATTTTGAACTCCTATATCTATATATATGCTATGCAATTTTGATGCAAATTTTGATGTAAATGTATTTATATTTCATGTATTTACTTCTTATTTTGGCATTGTTGTCAAAGGGGGAGTAATAGTTGAAGAGTCATGAAGAGTTAGTCAAAATTTTGTATGAAAAAGTAAAGGGAGAGTAGTAGTATAAGTCTTTTAATTTTTGTAATAGCATGAAATTGCTAAGGGGGAGTATATGTCATGAAGTCAATTTTTGTTTTGCACACTTACTTGACAAATTTTTTCCTAAGTGTTGCCATCAATACCAAAGGGGGAGAATGTTGGCATTTGACTGAAACAGTAAAGACTGTTGTGATTTGCAACTGGTAAATGATTGATTGGTGAATGTGATGAAGAGACTGAGATTCTTGTTTGATGAATAAGTCTTGTGTTGTCATTGATGGCAATAATACTTTTGTGGTCATCTAAGTCTTGGAAGCCAATCGGTAAGGTATAACCAGTACATATGACAGTTTACCAGTGAACTGACAAATAGGTTCTTAACTGATACACAAAGACAGAGTTGCATTCATGCAACTGGTACCGATGATTGATGAAGAGTTAAATGATACGGTTTTACAGGAGTGATGGAGATAGGTATTTGGAGCTATGTTCATGACCGCATTAGCAGATTCAACCGGACAAATGAGATTTGATGTACAGAGCAGGTATTCTGATGAACACTTAACTGGTAGTGATAAAGTCACTTAAATTAGTAAAATGACACATGTTTTGATTTGTTATGTTGCTGGACGACATAAGTTTGACATGCAAAGTTATTTTGTCTAGATTCATTGAACCTAGGAAATTGTTCCAAGTTTGTAGCCGACTAAGTTGATGTCTATAAAAAGTGTGATGAGTTATGAGAAAGACATAAGATCGAAGGCGAATATTGAGATTGTGATTGTGTGGTGATTAGTGAAGCTCTGTATTGATGTGTTATTGCTGTTTTGAGGATCTGAAGTGAATCTTATCAAACACAAAGGTGTTACATGAAGATCATTTGAACTCTTATTATCCTAACAGTTACAACAGTAAAATCCCCTAACTGGGAAGGTCCTAACAGGCCTTACATTGTAAATCCCCTAACAGGGTAGCTCTATATCAGAGTGTTAAATCCTCTTGCAAGGTTGATCCTAATAGGTCAAATCTCCTAACAGTGCTCATCATTTAAATCCCTTAACCGGGTGACTCCTAAGTGGGTCTACTCCTAACAGGGCATATTTGTAAGACCTTAACCGATCAAGATTTATATTCTACAGATAGTGAATCTTGTGGGAATTAACTCCCACCGTAGTTTTTACCTTTTGGGTTTCCACGTATAAATCTCATGTTATGTGGAATTTTTTTTATTGGGCATTAGCTTATTTTCTGATATTCCTCTTATGCTTGTTAAGTTTTAAGTTGTTTAAGTTGGTGATCAGATTCATATTATTTTTGTTTGCACTGATTCACCCCCCCCCCCTCTTAGTGCCTTATAAGTTTATCAAGTTTAACTGAAAATAATGGATTTCTCCTTATTAAACCATTGAATAAACCTTAAACTAGGTGGAATGAGGATATACATGTTGTATTTTGTGTTCTTGAGACCAATTTGTTAATACCCTCAGTTGAAAACCTCATGATTTTGGGCATAGAAAGTGCATAAGAGTTAGGTTTGGTAGAAAAGCTCTTGGAAAAGGATTCAAGTTAGTTGAAAATTTTTAGGCAAATAATTTTAGACATTTCTAAGCCATTTGTATGAGATTTTGAGGCTTGGAGTATCAAAAGCCTATTTCAATCTAGTGGAATAAGCCTAATTAGGCCTTGTAGCAGAATTACCAGTCAATTTTTGGATTTGTTGGTCCAAAACATCCCCTATCCATTTCAAGATATGTTTTATAAAGCCCAAATAGGTATCTAAAAGTGGTCTTATATCTTCTATATCAGTTCTTTTTTGCAAGTTATGGCCAAAATACACAAATTGTTTCTCTAATTAGGCCTAATCCTCTACGTAGCAATCAAGATTTGAGCCCTATGTTATGAAGTAACCCTATCTCAATTTTTCATATGTTGTTAAAATCCCAAAAGGGTACTCAAAAATGGTCTTAGGTTGTTGGTTTGGAGCCTGGTTTAGAAATTATACCCTATCGAACCCTTCAGGAGGGCTAGTAGGAGGAATGAGTGTTTGAGTGTGGAACCACCAAAGTTAGGGATTTGAAACTTGTAAGGGAAGCCAATAGTGATTGTGTAGACACATAAATATGTCCACTAAATTAAATAAATATTTAATATTTGTTTAATACACTAATATTCTTCTATTAATTAAATTTACATTTAATTAATTCATTTCAACCCAATTTGACTAATTTAATTAATTAAATTTCATAAATTTATTTAAATTAAAATTACTAACTATAGTCCAAATATTAAATAAATTAATAAATTAATTTAATTTCCCTTTCCTCTCATTTAAATAAATTAACATTTATTTAAAAATCCCCAATCAAATCCCCACATGCACACAACATAGAACATGATGTCTCTATGGCTGGTTTATGCAACACTAAACAAAAGAATGGAGAGTTATTCTCAACATTCTTGCAAATATGGAGACACCTTTCTAGTAGACATTCCTTTTCCATTCCCGATGAACAATTAGTTGAAATTTTCATTTCAAACTTAAATGAAGAGATGAAATTTCTCTTGGAAGTCAAATGTTCAGACACTTTTAAAGATGTGATAGCCTAAGGACTCAAAATAGAGAAATCCCTTATCAAGAAGGGACTTGTCAAAATCTATAAGGACAACAAGGATGGTCCACGACCACCCTACAACAATGACAAACCCAATTTTTGGTCCAAAATAAAAACATCGTTAATGATGGTATTGTAGACGCAAGGATTGTCAAGATCACCCAACCTATGGTGAAAATAGCCAAGCAAGTAGATAATTGTAACAACAACAATACCAACCAAGGTAGTCCCCCAAACTATCAAGGAAATGAGGCTCCCAACAAACAACAAGAGGCACCTAAGAATAGGTACTCTACCTACAAACCAAATTGAACATATACACCCTTGGGAGAACCTCTTTAAACGATGTTTTGACAACTCATATCTTCTAATATTATCACATTGCCTAAAACATCAAACTATGAACCACAAGTTAAACCTCCTTGGTGGAGAGATAACAAAAATTGTGAATTCCACAAGGGAAGAGGACACAAAATGAACAATTGCCATCGATTAAAAGACATTGTACAAGCCCTCGTTGATTGAGGTGACATAGAAGTCGACAACCGCACTGTAAAAGCTTCGAATATGGATGACACCATGTTCAAGAATCTACTCCCTTCATATGAGGAAGGAGGTCCTTCCCATCAAGGTAGGAGCCAAGATAGCATGACAAATTACACCCTTGCACCATATACCTATACCGTTAATAATCTTTATGATGTTAATGAACAAGTTGCAACCATTACAATCAAAGGAAAAAATCCCAAATGCATCGTTGTTACCCATCATAGCAAGATTATCTTACCAGGAGCACCATCAAGAGTGAAATATGTGCCCAAACATTATAACTCTATGGACCAATTGGATAAGACACCAGTACTCATTTCCATACTAGATCTTTTGTGCCTTCACCCTCACAAAAAACTATCTTGGACCAAGCTCTCCAAGAAGTGTCAGTTCCAGCCAACCTAAACACAAATCAATTTCAAGACATGGTTAGAAGTCTCAAATCATCACCATGTCTTACTTTCGCTGAGAATGATAATGCATCCATTCAACAACCACGTAACACCCCTCTCCATATTGAGGGATTTGTACATAAATGCAAAATCAAGTGAGTATTGATTGACAAAGGAGCTAGCCTTAACATTTACACCTTGCAATTAATAACAACATTGGGACATGCAGAAGGAGCAGTTGATGTCAGAAAGAAGATCACCATTAAGGCCTATGACAATGTAGAATGCTCCTCTAAAGGGTGTGTTAATCTACCAACTAGGGTAGGACCTATGGTGAAGAATGTGGTTTGTTAAGTCCTAGACCTCCCTCTTCCATACAATCTCCTACTAGGTAGACCATGGATTCATACCATGCAAACAATGCCATCCACCTACCATCAGTGCATCAAATTTCCATATAATGGGGTGGTGATTACTATCCTTGGTGATGCTAACCCATTTGCCTTTTGTAACAATATAAGGCATCAACCAGATATCATAGTACCTAGCAATAGAGAAGCCACCGTCTCATCTTCATATGTCCACCCAGCTTCTCTCAATAGTACACCAATCCCTTCACCCAAACAGATAAAGCTGAAGATGAAGGCCCAAGAGAATATAACATTAGGAAACTTTTTTGTGTTGGCCATCTACCTCTCTCGCCTAGGACTCATGGTAAATCACAAATTTCACTCAAGCCACCTGTTGCAACAAATACTTATACACTTAATAGATTCACCCTAGGAAGATCACAAGAACAAGAAACTATTGATGAATACTTGGCAGGGTGGATTTACAAGGACCCTTTTGACAAAGGTAAACAACTAATCAAGATCTCCACAAAGAAGTATGGCAAAGGTTTTACCATGATGCAAAAGATGGGCTATGATGATCATAGTGCATTGGGATCCCACATGCAAGGTATACAAGAGTCATTACAACCCTTCTTAAAACCAAGAGATAAAATAGGACTCAGATTAAATTCTAGTTTAGGGGGATCTTCTAAGCTCAAGCTTACAAGCACACAAAAGCAACCAACTTCTAAGTCCATCACTCCCAGAATCAGGCTAATTTCCATTACAAACAAACCTATTGCATGAAAAAATTCAAGTCACGCAAGCACTTCTCAATCAAAGTCTACACATGCAACAAACAAGCAAAAGGGTTATGTTGCACAAAAGTCAATAACTTCCAGGTTACCACTCTTGTCCATATCGGACACCCAAGAAACACCAGCAACCCCGTTAGATACAACACCTTTAGCAGTTGTTGACAAACCTTTTAAACCTGCAAACATCCTTATAATATACAGTGAGAGAGTTCTATAAAGTGATTTTGAGACAAATTCACATGAATACGAATGGGATTCTTTAGCTTCACATGAATGTGAAGAGGATTCTCTTGATACTTTTGAAGATAAAAGAGTTGAAGGAGAGCCATGTATCAAAACCTTTTGGGATTTGGATACCGAAGATACTTCTAGGAGAGATAGGTCACCTCCTGAGCCCAATTACGAAGAGGAGAGTATTGATGATGACCTTAATACCTCTATCCTAACCATAACTGATGCATCCTATGAACTCAACCTAATCGATGAAGTAATGCCAATCATACACCCCAAACTCATTAACTGGGGCCAACAAAATCCCCCGTGCCTTAACACCTTCCAAAACAATGAGGTGATAGTAGAATTTATTGAATTATGAGATAACATACCAAACGGGGATCAAAATGGTAGGTATGTTATTGAACTCAACAACACGACTTAGTTTGGAGAGAATGCCAAACCTTTTAGTCACAAAAATATTACAATCAAAAGAAGCTCTTCAAGTGAAAACTTCATGATGACACTTTTAAATCCCCAAAAAGTAAAAACATAGGACATATCCAAAGGTGAAAACCTCTCTAAGGTGTCTAAGAATGAAAGGTTTGACATTCTCCCCTTCAACACAAATTAGGAATTATCAGCTATCCTTGTGGAGGAAACAAAATATAAAAATTTGGGAACACCAGAAAATCCCCACATGATACATCCTGTAGAATCATTAACTCCAGAGGAGGATCCTAATTTTGCAGAGTTCTTTCAAATTAGATAGATCAATTTTGTATGGACCAATGCGGACATACCAGGACTCGATCAAGATCTAGTAATGCATCACTTGACAGTAGCAGAAGGAGTAAAACCAGTGAAACAAAAGCTCTAGAAAATGCATCCTCAGATCGCACTCTTAGTGAAAGCTGAACTCAAAAAGCTGTTAGATGTTGGTTTCATCTGACCAATTAACTATGTAGAATGGATCTCCAACATTGTACTAGTAGCAAAACCGACTGGGGGCATATGCATCTATACAGATTTTAGAGATCTAAACAAAGCATGTCCTAAGGATGACTTCCCTCTACCCAACATTGATATGATCATGGACATAACAACAGGACATGCGATGCTATCTCTCATGGATGGGTTTTTAGGATACAACTAGATTAAGATTGCTTCAAAAGATCAACACAAAACAGCTTTCACATGCCCATGGGGAACATACTATTGGAATGTGATGCCTTTGTGTCTTAAAAATGTAGGAGCCACCTATAAAAGGGCAATGACTACCATCTTCCATGACATGATGCATACACTAATGAAATACTATGTGGTTGATTTACTAGCTCAATCATTAACAAGGGAGGGTCACCTCACATTATTAGACAAAATATTCACTAGACTAGAATAATATAATGTTCAGCTCAATCCAAAGATGTGTGTCTTTGGAGTGACCTTTGGAAAGCTCCTAGGATACATTGTCTCGAACAAAGGAATTGAGGTTGATCTTGCAAAAGTAAAGGAAATCATGGAGATGCCACCTCCTAAGAACATTAGCTAGTTGAGAACATTACAAGGGAGGCTACAACCAATCGGCCAATTCATTGCACAATTTGCTAACAAATGTCATCCCTTCATATATTTGCTACATAATAATGTTCGCTTCAAATGGGAAGAGAATTGCCAACAAGCATTCCAATAGCTTAAGGACTACTTGATTAATGAAGACAAGGGGGAGTATTCAATGTTTTAGTCTTTTCTCACCCTAAACAATCAAAATATGTTGAGCACATTATACCACTGAGAGGGGGGTGAATTAGTGGTTTCTAATATTTTCTCCTTCTTAAGTTAATCTCAGAATACTGATTGTTATCCTAAGATTTAAACACTCAAACCAGTAAGACAAAAGAGAATATCAAAAAAGGACAATCACACAATTGCAACCCACAACACCAGATGTACGAGGAAAACCCAATATGGGAAAAACCTCGGTGAGAAATGCTGCTGGAGACTACTGCTCCAATCCAGCCTCACTAGAGAAACACTGAATTACAAAGATTTAGGGCACCAACCCAAGGAGTACCAACCCCTTTTGATTTAGGGCACCAATCCCTGCACCAAGATCCAACTAGGTGATGTATATTGAAATTAAATTTAGATACAGTTATAGCTTCTTATTGCAAATGAATTTTGCAACTCTTGATCAAATAGGTCTTTGTCAGTTAACAGTCTTCTCTTCTTTACTAGATCTCACACTACCGGTTAAAAGATAACTCTCTCTGATTCTTGGCCTCTCTTCTCTCTCTCACAGTCTCACAACCCATTGTGTCACACTTGGATGCCTTCTTGATCAATCACACTTCACTGGTTTGCTGAACCGTTAAACCTGCAATAGTTATACCGGTACTCTATCACTGTCGGTTAAATCCTCTTACCAGTTTTCTTGCTCACTCACTCTGCAACTTTCTTAGAATAAATTCTAAGGCAAATAATCCTTCTTTGCACTCAAGCTCTCTTTACTCTTCTTCTTCTCTTCAAGCATCAATCTTTTCTATTTTGAGCTCATGTATTTATAATCATGGATTCCCGCCAAGAACACATTCAAACATTGTTGTGTTAGGTTTTCCTTCTCCAACTCAATCTGAATCCGATTTGATTTGATCTACTTTTTCAGCAATAAGATATTCATGACATCGATCAATCACCCGTAAAGCTTCACATTCCAATGTGCATTTTCTAAATCTGGAGGTCTACACCATGCTTTTCTGCTTTTCTCTGTCATTTGCCATTAATGGCTTTGTTGTTTCCTTCACCAAATGAGTATGAAGATCAAATCTTCTTGTAGAATCAATTCAGTTGCTTGCTAGCTTGCCTTCCTTGAGCCGCAATCCTCTAGCATCCTCTGTGACTCATGGGTCCTTCATAAAAGTAGACCTGCTCACTGACTTGTTGCATCGATGCACACTCCACCGACCTATGCAATATCACCACCTGGCATCCATCTATCATGCTTGTCGACATCCACCTCTGCTTGGATTCCTATGTCGGGTTGACATTCTTTGTTGACCAAAGTTGACTTCTGACTCAATTCACCTTACCGGTATGACCAACAAACATCCTCTGTATCGATAACACATCCTCTTGATAATTAATCTTGCCTTCTGGTATGGCTTCATGCCATCCTCTTTGTTCTTCTCATCGAGTGTTGTTGTGATTCTTTTAGCATTTTACCTCTTCATCACAAACAAACAACCAACCTTCATCCCAGTTTCTGCCTTACCCCTACTTTACTGGAAGATGACACAATGCATGTGTATCGGCAACCTTCCTTCTGTTTGCTCACTCACATGTGAATTGTCATCATATGTCTTTCTCTTCTTATACCAGTCACTACTTCTTCCTTACCGGTGACCTTGCCAAACTAGTTGACGTCAATGACAACTTAATGCCAATAATGCCAACAATCTCCCCCTTTGGCATTGATGTCAACTTACTACAAGACTTCATATTGGTAGATTTCTCCCCCTTTGACACAATGACAAAGGGTGTTGTACACTCCCCCTGTAATCCATACCTAGCTCCCCCTTAGGCTGCTACCAGTGATTGCAGCCAGTACTAAGATGTGGTTCAAGAGTTATAGATGTTGCTATGAACTCCCCCTGAACCATATAAATCCTTCCTTTCTCAAGTGCATAAGGCAGGTGACACAACTCCCAACTTGTGTCATAGGTACTCAAAAGTGCTTTACCAACAATGGTTTGGTGAAAATGTCTGCTACTTGTTCTCTGGTAGGAACATAGTCCATCTTTACTTCTTGTCCTTCAACCTTCTCTTTGAGAAAATGATACTTGATAGCTATATGCTTTGTCCTAGAATGCATCACTAGATTCTTTGCTATGTTGATAGTACTTGAATTATAACACCAGATGAGAATGGGATCAATGATGTCCACCTATATGTCTTTGAGGGTCTGCTTCATCCATATAACTTGAGAGGAGCAATGTATTCTGCTTTAGCAGTTGATATAGAGATTGAATCTTGCTTCTTGCTATGCCATGAGACCAACCGGTCTCCTAGGAAGAATGCACCACCACTTGTGCTCTTCGGGTCATCAATGCAACCTACCCAATCAACATCAGTGTATGCTTCCAAGGTGAATTCTCCTTGTTTAGGGTACCATAATCCATAACTGAGTGTTCCTTGTAGGTACCTAAAAATTCTGCTAATTGCATTCATATGTGACTGGTTTGGTGCAACTTGAAATTTGGCCACCATACATACTGCCTGCACTATATCTGGTCTAGAAGCAGATAAATACAATAGGCTGGCTATCATGGATCTGTACAATGTCTGATCCACCACTGGTGATTCATCATTCTTGCTTAATTTTCTTCCAGTCACCATGGGGGTACTTACTGGTTTGCAATCCTCTAGTTGAAATTTCTTCAACACATCCTTTGCATACATGGTTTGAGAGATAAAGATTCCCTTATCTTGCTGTAATATCTGCAAACCAAGGAAGTATGTCAATTCACAACCACATACACAACCACAATTATCATGTGGTTTCCATCTTTCTTTATGTATAAATTATTATCAACACTCTCCTTCTTAAAACCTTTCTCCTTCAGGTATTGATTCAATCTTGAATACCATTCTCTAGGAGCTTGCTTTAAGCCATACATGGCCTTCTTCAATTGGCACACAAAGGTCTCATCATCATGTAGCAGAAACCCTTCCAGTTGTTCCATGTACACTTCTTCCAAATTCCCATTTAGGAAGACAAATTTTGCATCCATTTGATATACTTTATAGCCCTTGTAGACAGAAAAGGCTAGAAACATCCTAATTGCTTCTAATATAGCTACCAGTGCAAATGTTTCTTTGAAATCAATTCCCTCTACCTGAGAATATCCTTTGCACACCAGTCCAGCTTTATGCCTAACAATTTTACCTTCTTCATTCATCTTATTTTGGTAGACCCATTTGGTGCCAATGTTCTTGTCTTCTGGTCTAGGGACTAGTTCCCAAGTCTTGTTCTTCTCAATTTGTTGTAGTTCCTCTTCCATGACATCCATCCATTCATGTCTTTTGCTGGCCTCATTGAATGTTTTAGGTTCTACTTCAGTCATAAGGCAAAAGTTGACTTGTTCATCATTCTGGGTAATTCTTCTTCTATTCTGCACACCATCACTCTTATTTCCTAGAATTTGCTCTTTTGGGTGATTCAATTGCACATACCAGTTGGGAGCCTTCTTGGATGATTCTTCTGGTTCATTGTCTGACTGAGCTTCCTCACCTTCATTACCATAATCATCATACCGGTTCACTTGTGATTGACTTCCTTTGTCCATATCCTCATCAACTTTTATATGGACACTCTCAATGTCTCTTCTTAGTCTTTTGTTGTAGCATTTGTAGGCCTTGCTATTAGATGAGTATCCAAGGAAGATTCCTTTATCACTCCTGGAGTCAAAACTACCTAGACCATCCATATCTCTTTTGATAAAACACTTACTTTTAAATACTTGTAGTAATTGATGGATGGCTTTCAGTCATAACACAACTCATAAGGTGTCAGGTTGGTGTTTGTTTTTAATTGAACCCAATTTAAAGTATATGCAGCAGTATGAACAACTTCCTTCCAATATGTGTCTGGCAGAGTGGCCTCATTTAACGTGGTTCTGGCCATCTCCTTGACTATCCAGTTCTTCCTTTCTACTACACCATTTTTTTGTGGTGTCCTAGAGGCTGAGCATTTCCTTCTAATTCCATGTCTTTCACAATACTCTTCAAATTCATTTGATTTGAACTCTCCACCCCGGTCTGATCTTAGGCATTCTAGCTTGTACCCACTTTCCTTCTCCACCATCTTCCTAAAGATCTTGAATCTGTCAAATGCCTATGACTTATCTTGTAGGAAAGTGACCCATGTCATTCTTAAATAATCATCAATAAAGAACCTAAAATATCTTTCACCAGCAAGAACTCTTGTCCTAGTTGGACTGCACAGATCTGCATGTACAATTTCAAGTGGTCTAGAGGTGTTGCACTCTTTTGTCTTGAAGTTCACTTTAGTTTGTTCCCCTTTCACACATTCATCACAAAATGTGCTTACCGGTTTGATGATGGGTGAAATATTTCTTACCCACCTCTTTCTGCTTACTACAACTAAGTTATCAAAGTTTATGTGGCCTAACCTTCGGTTCCATAGCCATTTTTCATCAATTTGTCCCATCATGCATTGGGACTCATAACATTCCTTCAAATTGTAAACATTTCCATTTGTTCTCTTTCCTTCTGCCACAACCTGACCGATACTCTCTTTCTTTATCTAGCAGCCGGTAGAGTCAAAGGTGAATTCATAACCTTTATCACACATCTGACTCACACTCAACAGATTGTTCTTTAGGCCTTCCACATAATATACATCATGTGCCTTCAATTTTCCATCAATATTTAGAGTAACTTTCCCATTTATTTTAATGGATGAGTTATCTCCGAATATTACTACACCACCATTCCAATCTTCAAGTCTGGTAAATTTTGTTTTTATCATCGGTCATGTGGTTGGAACAACCACTATCTACAACCCATAGATTTTTCCTTTCAACATGTAAGGAAGTCTATACTATCGGACTTGATTCTACCTTTTCTTTTTCTTTCTCAACCCATACTGGTTTGGTTTCCTTCTTCTTGTCAGCTGCTATTTTGTGCTTCAGTTCAACTACTAATCCTTGATCATGATTTGTCTTCTGCTTGATCTTCCCGTTTCTACAAAACTTTGCTATATGTTCATACTCTTGACAGTTATAGCATTTCACATTTTCATTTAAAGATAAATCCTTAAAATTATTGTAGTGCACTGGTTTATTCTTCCTACATTCAAAACTCTTATGAACATATCCATTACACTGATAACATACAACATTCATATCCTAGAGTGCATTAAAAGGATTTATACTTTCATAACTCATAAAGGGCTTATTGGTTAATCTACAATCAAGTATTCTATGCCCAAATTTGTTACACTGGTAACAGTAACCATGAAAATTTGAAACATACCGATTAGGTTGCCTTGGTCCTACAAAGGACTGCATCACTAGGGGTCTTCCCTTCATGTTGTTGACTCTGGTGAATCCTTCATGGTCAACTCTTGCATTTATCCTTGGATCTGCATGTCGGTACAATGAGTGTGGCCTCCGGTTCATTTCTTGTGTATACTGGTTTGTGTGCCGATTTCCAACAACATCTGCATATGTCTTTTTACTAGTATCCTTGCTTACAGTGAATGTCTCTTCTCTTCACCTTCATTTGAAGAGGTGAATTGCATCTCTTTACTAGATGTGTCTTTTCTGTTTGAACTTTGACCTTCTTCAAAACCCAAGCCACCAGTATCTTTTGATTGCTTCTGTTTGCTCAACAGCTTGTCTAAGGCTTCGGTGTTGCCTTCATATTTGCTTCTTACTTTTATTTCTTCCTTACTTTCTTCAAGCTCCTTTCTGAGCCTCACTAGTTCTGCTTCTAGATCTTGATGCTCCTTTTCCTTCTTCATTAGATCAAAGGATGTAACTTCACATATCCTCTTGGTTTCTTCTAGCTACAATTTTAAGTCAGATATAACTTGATTGGACTCATCCAGGGATTGCTTCAAGAGACCTTGTTCATCTATTGCAGCAAGCTTGACCTTCTTGAGTTTTCTTCTTCTTTTACTTAGTTCCTCAAGAGAACTTATAAGATCTCCTTCTAAATCCACTTTAGCCTCAATATCCTCTTCTTCCTCTTCTTCCAACTTCTCTGTCATTCTCATGGTAGTCATCTTCTGATGCACTTTCTTCATCTATGGCATCATCCTCAATACTATATAGGTTGTTCTACTTCCAGTAGCCTCTTCTTCCTTGTCGGTAGACATTTCTTTCTTTGTCTTTACCAGCAAATTTGCTAAAGATTCTTGAATCATCTCCGTCGGTTTCATTGTAAGGACATTTTGCAACAAAGTGTCCAACTTTACCATAGTTGAAACATTTAAGTGGTAACTTTCCTTTATACTTGTTTGATTGTCTTTTGAGCTTTCTGACAAAGTTTTCTACCTCTGCATTAGAGTCTTCACTGGCTCCTTTATGAGCAACCACTTCTTTGCCCTTCTTGGTGGAATTAAACGCTGCCTCTTTATTTGAGGATGCATCATCAGTTGTTCTCATTTCATAGGCTGTCAGTGAGCCAAATAGCTCATCCATTGTGAAGATATTCATATCCTTGGCTTCTTCTATAGCAGACACCTTAGTATCATACTTCAGTGTGAGAGATCTAAGTACCTTCTTGACAAGAATCTCATCTGCAATTTATTCTCCAAGTCCTTTGATGGTGTTCACAATTTCATCCAATCTGTGAAGGTAGTCTGCAATCTTTTCTTCATCCTTCATCTTGATGCCTTCAAGCTGACCCCTTAGAGCTTGCAACTTGGCCTCTTTGACTTTTGCATTTCCTTCAAATAACATTTGCATTTTATCCCAAGTCTCCTTGCTGGATGCACAATGCATGACCTTGACAATCTCATTATTAGACAACCCACTCAAGATAACATGTTTGGCCTTTGCATTATTCTCATACTCCTTTTTGGCATAAGGATGAGTGGGAGGAATACTAGGGAAAACATACCCATTCTTGATAGACATCCACACATCAAAACCAAGGGAGGAAATATAGGTCTCCATTCTTTTGCTCCAAAAGGCATAGTTGGATCCATCAAACATGGGGGCTTTTGTGGAAGTAGATTCATTTCTTGCCATTATGTTCTAAGTCCAAAATCTACCCAAGGTTTATAAATAATTGGGAACCTAGGCTCTGATACCAATTGTTGAACACAATATACCACTGAGAGGGGGGTGAATAAGTGGTTTCTAATCTTTTCCCCTTCTTAAGTCAATCTCAAAATACCGATTGTTATCCTAAGCTTTAAACACTTAAACCGGTAAGACAAAAGAGAATATCAAAAAAGGACAATCACACAAATGCAACCCACAACACCAGATGTACAAGGAAAACCCAATATGGGAAAAACCTCGGTGAGAAATGCTGCTGGAGACTACTGCTCCAATCCAACCTCACTAGAGAAACATTGAATTACAAAGATTTAGGGCACCAACCCAAGGAGCACCAACCCCTGCACCAAGCTCCAACTTAGTGATGTATATTGAAATACAATTTAGATACAGTTATATCTTCTTGTTGCAAATGAATTCTACAATTCTTGATCAAATAGGTCTCTGTTGGTTAACAGTGTTCTCTTCTTTACTGGATCTCACACTACCGGTTAACAGATAGCTCTCTTTAATTCTTGGCATCTCTTCTCTCTTCTCTCTCTCTCTCTCTCATAGTCTCACAACCCACTGTGTCACACTTGGATGCCTTCTTGCTCAATCACACTTCACCAGTTTGCTCAACTGTTAAACCTGCAACAGATATACCGGTACTCTATCACTGCTGGTTAAACCCTCTTATCTGTTTTCTTTCTCACTCACTCTGAAACTTTCTTAGAATAAATTCTAAGGAAAATAATCCTTCTCTACACTCAAGCTCTCTTTACTCTACTTCTTCTCTTCAAGCATCAACCTTTTCTGTTTTGAGCTCATGTATTTATAATTGTGGACTCTAGACAAGAACACATTCAAACATTGTCATGTTAGGTTTTCCTTCTCCAACTCAATCCGAATCTGATTTGATTTGGTCTAATTTTCTAGCGATAAGATCTTCATGACATCGATCAATCACCAGCAAAGCTTCACATTCCAATGTGCATTTTTTAAATCTGGAGGTCTGCACCATGCTTTTATGCTTTTCTCTATCATTCGCCATTAATGGCTTTGCTGTTTCCTTCGCCAAACATGTATGAAGATCAAATCTTCTTACAGGATCAATTCAGTTGCTTGCAAGATTTCCTTCCTCAAGCCACAATCCTCTAGCATCCTCTGTGACTCACGGGTCCTTCATAAAAGTCGACGTGCTCACTGACTTGTTGCATTGATGCACACTCTATCGACCTGTGTAATATCACCACCCAACATCCAACTGTCATGCTTGTCGACATCCACCTCTACTTGGATTCCTATGTTGGGTTGACATTCTTTGTTGACCAAAATTGACTACCAGCTCAGTTCACCTTACCGGTATGACCAACAAACATCCTTTGTACCGACATCACATCCTCTTGAAAATTCATCTTGCCTTCCGGTATGGCTTCATGCCATCCTCTCTATTATGCTCACCGGGTGTTGTTGTGATTCTTTTAGCATTCCACCTCTTTATCACAAACAAACAACCAACCTTCATCCCAGTTTGTGCCTTACCCCTACTTTACCGAAAGATGACACAATGCATTTGTACCGGTAGCCTTCCTTCTGTCTGCTCACTCACATGTGGATTGCCATCATATATCTTGCTCTTCTTATATCGATCACCACTTCTTCCTTACTGGTGACCTTTCCAAACCCATTGACATCAATGACAACTTAATTCCAATAATGCCAACAAAATACCCCAACCATGCCTAGGGTCTACTCCTTAGACAAAAGTGCAATCACGGTTAATGAGTAATTGAGCCTGCTAAGGACACCAAATGCAAAAATGAAATCCCAATGAGTCTTCAAAATTACCAAAGGCTTCTACCACATTATTATGGTGTGTTAAACTATATTTTCTAACCCAAGAAGTTTCAAGCCACCATTTATAGCCTATACCGTATTTTGTCTCCTCGTTCCTACTAGCCCTCCTTTTAAGGATGGGTTAAAAGTTCTCTTTACTCAGACCATTTCTCCACAAAATAAAGGCCTATTAAAATACCCTTTTTGGATTTCTAAATAATATCTTAAAATGGCTATATGGTGTTTTGGATCATGTCAATCAAAAATGGGGTTTTCTCGCTGTACTATGGGTCAATTAGCCCTCTTTTTCAAAGAAACTACCAACAAATGGGGTTCCAAATTTTTGTTATCAAATTTTAGGCTCTCCAAAAGTCTCAAATATACCAAATCAACAATTTTTATCAATGGAAATGCTCAAAATTTCCCCCAACTCCAAAATCTTACCTTTTGGCATATCTAGACTTGCATACGATGAGGGTTTGTTGGTTATACACTCTCCTAGCCGTAAAATCCCATTAAAAAGTTAGAAACAAACCACATAGGGTCTTCAAATGATAATACAACTCTCACAAATCATTTACCAAGATATTTCTATCAAAACCTACCATCTATGCATCATTCTTTGCTTCAAACCCTTAGTTTAAAATGTCACTTTCACAAAAATGGCCATAACTTGGTCTAAACTCCACGAAATATTACTAAACTAGTTGAAAATGAAAGAAGACTCAAATAGATATCAGTTCCAATTGGTTTCATGCCATTACCAGGCCATACATGGCCATACAAATCATTGCAACTCAGAAAAATACAGAAAAATGATAGAAAACATGGACTATTTAATTAATTTCAATCAAGTATTCTTCCACCACCTTTAAAAACTATTTTAAATACCTTTTTAAAGGCTTTAAAACATCCCCAACATGAGAAACTAATCAAAACTACCTTTTAACTCCCTATAACCCTTCATATCCCTCATTTTTACCTTTTGCAAGTTTTAGATTGACAATAATTACAATATTTTAAAATATTTAAAAAATGAACCATACATAACAACCTAGGACCTAAAACATGTTTGAAATGGACTCTTGGACCTTATTAAAACCTTTTTTCAACATCAGCCTTGCATATCCATTATAAAACCAGAATTTGCCACCACGGCTACAATTGCATTATTTGACAATATTTTGTAAGATTGTTACAATATAGACTTTATCAAACCAAAATGACCCAAATACATTGTAAATTACCTCCTATGACCTTATGACCACACAAATATGCCATCATAGAAAAAATTATGTACTTGACCTCATGGAGTTCCTAGATGGCCTAGACGCTCCTGCACCATATACGCGACCTAAAAAGAATTCCAAGTCGCTTGGAAGTGAAGTTGCGACAGATTCGAAGTGCTCTTGTCCTCCTTTGGTCTCATTTCATCTGGTAGACCTTTCCAATGGGTCAATAACAAGAATTGTTTATCACCTTTTTCCTTGATGTATTGCTTCATAAACCTTATGCTTGATGGATACCATTCATCTTGCTTCTTTCTTGCAAACATTGTTAACCCTGCTATGGTGCCTTGTCCTATTCTAAATACTGATTTTCTTTCCCTCCAAATTGGCATCATGATGAAAAGTACTATTCTAAGAATCATACCTTCATATTTATTGTACCAAATTTTATCTGCCATCATCATTTCATCTTCTATTCTCAGGTTCTCTTTTCTTGTGTGATCATATTTACAAATCTTCGTCCTCATTTTGTCTACCACTAAGACCTCTTCATTCTTAGTTCTATCATCCTTCATTTTGATAGTCTATTTCTATCTTCCACTCTCTTGTCCAATAAATGGACATACTATCTCTCCCACTATGACCTCTCTAGGCCAATCTTGCCTTTCCTCTGGCAACACACTCTTACTCACCCTACCTTTTCTACTTGTCAGGGTCTCTACCCCAAGGGTCTTTGTACCATTTGATCCACAAACCTCTATACTATCAGATTCACACAATTATTGTCCCATCAATGGACAAAGCATTATTTCTTTCACACTCTCATCATGTATTACTGACTTATCTTGTACCTTCACAAGGAGTTCTTCCTTGATCTCTTCTACTTCAGATTTTATCATCATCTTTTCCTCTTTCTCATCTACCATTGCATCATTATGCAACATTATTGTCTTGTCATCTTCAAGCCTTAAAGTGGCTTAAACCTCTATCTCCCCTTCATCCTCTACTTGTACAAATTATTTCTTACCATACATAAGCACCCTTTCTCCTTTACTCTGTCCTTTTCAATTTCCATCAATGGAGTCAATGTAAAAGAAACCCCATCCTTCTCAATTTGATATGTATTTTGTCTTCCATCATACAAGGCATACCTCTCATATCACCATGGTATCCCTAACAACAAATGACATGCAATCATAGGTACTACATCACATAAAATCCTATCTCTATAGCCACCAATCTAAAACTCAACAAAAGCTTGCTCCTTAACCAAAAGAGAATGTTCACCATTCAACCAAGAAACATAATAAGGATTCTCATGAGGTAACCTTTCCAAATCCAAATTTTTAGCCATATCTTATGATACCATATTATCCAAACTACTAGAATCTACCATTGCATTACATACCTTGCCATTACACTTGCATCTGGTTCTGAAAATTGCCTTCCTTTGTAACATCTCCTTCTCTTTTGCCATGTTGTCCTTTCAACTTCCAATCTTCCTTTTACTCAAATTTTAATCAATCTCCTCCAAAAGATCTAATCCTTAACCTCTAATACTACTTTTATGTAGACAAGGAGGATTATTCAATGTTTTAGTCTTCTCTCACCCTCAACAATCAAAATACCCCAACCGTGCCTATGGTCTTCTCCTTAGACAAAAGTGCAGTCACGATGCATGAGTAATTGAGCCTTCCAAGGACACCAAATGCAAAAATGAAATACCAATGGGTCTACAACCTTACCAAAGGCTTCTACCACATTATTATGGTTTGTTCCACTAGGTTTTTCCACCCAAGAAGTTTCAAGCCACCCTTTATGGCCTATACCCTGTCTTGGCTCCTAGTTCCTACTAGCCCTCCTTTTTAGGATTGGTGAAAAGTTCTCTTTACTCAAACCATTTCTCCAAAAAATAAAAGTAGATTAAAATACCCTTTTTGGATTTATAAATAATATCTCAAAATGGCTATATGGTGTTTTGGAACATGCCAATAAAAAATGGGGTTTTCTTGCTACACTAGGGGTCAATTAGCCCTCTTTTTCAAAGAAACTACCAAAAAATGGGGATCCAAATTTTTATTATCAACTTTCAGGGTCTCCATAGGTCTCAAATAGACAAAATCAACAATTTTTATCAATGGACATGCTCAAAATTTCACCCAGCTCCAAAATCTTACCTTTTGGCCTATTTAGACTTGCATACAATGAGGCTTTGTTGGTTCTACACTCTCCTTGCCATAAAAACCTGTTAAAAAGATTAAAACAAACCACATATGGTCTGCACATGCTACTACAACTCTCACAAATCATTCACCAAGAGCTTTCTATCAAAACCTACCATCTATGCATCATTCTTTGCTTCAAACCCTTAGTTTAACAGTCTGCTTTCACAAAAATGGCCATAACTTGGTCTAAATTCCATGAATTCTTACCAAAACAATTGAAAATTAAAGAAGGCTCGAATCTCTATCAATTTCAATTGGTTTCATGCCATTACCAAGCCGTACATGTCCATACAAATCATTGCAACTCAAAAAAGTGACAGAAAACATAAACTATTTTATTAATTTCAATCAAGTCTTCTTCCACCACCCTTACAAAAAATGTCCAATGCCTTTTTAAAGGATTTAAAACTCCCCCAATGTGATAAAATAATCAAAAATACCTTTTAACTCCCTATGACCCTTCATATCCCTCATTTTTACCTTTTGCAACTTTTACATTGACAATAATTACAATATTTTGAAATATTTGAAAAATGAACCATACATAACAACCTAGGACCTAATTTTTTTTGAAATGGCCTCTTGGACCTTATTAAAACCTTTTTCAACATCAGCCTTGCATAACCATTACAAAACCATAATTTGCCACCACAACTACAATTGCATTATTTGACAACATTTTGCAAGATTGTTATAATATAGACTTTATCAAACCAAAATGACCCAAATACATTGTAAATGACCTCCTAATACCTCATGACCACACAAATATGCCATCATAGCAAAAATTCTCTACTTGACCTCATGGAGTTCCTAGATGGCCTAGGTGCTTTTGCATCACTGATGACACCACCATTAATAACACCACCATCTCCAGAGAAGCCCTTGTCATTATACATATCCGCTACAACTACAGCCTTAGGGGTATTAATAGCACATCATAATACAAAAGGAAAAGAATGTGCAGTATACTACATCTCTAGGACATTGGTAGGGTATGAACTCAATTATACACCCATTGAACGAGCTTGTCTCATAGTAATTTTGACACCAACCAGATTGAGGCACTACATACTGATACATAAGATAAAACTCATTTCCAAGATAGATCCACTCAAGTATTTACTCAGTAAAGTAGCACTAATAGGATATTTGACAAAGTGGGTTATGATCCTTAGTGAGTTTGACATAGAGTATGCAGACTGTAAAGCAATCAAAGGGCAAGTCATTGTAGATCAGTTGGTTGAAGTGCCAGTCATAGGAGATCATCCTCTCATCTCAAATTTTCTAGATGAGGAGATCTTCATAGTCATACCAGCAGAATAATGGAAGCTATATTTTGATGGGTCATACACTAGGAATGGTTCAGGAGTTGGTATTCTCTTCATCACACCTCAAGGTGATAGTATTCCAAAATCATACAGGTTCACATTCCCATGCACAAACAATATAGCAGAATATGAGGCTTTGATCACAAGACTAAGAATGGCCATACAATGAAACTTGAAGGAGCTACAAGTATACAATGATGCACAACTGGTAATCTATTAGGTTAATGATGATTACCAAACTAAGGACGATAAGCTCATGGCTTGCAAGAAAATGGTTGACAGTTTCAAGGAATTATTCACAACTATCACCTTCAATCAAATTCCTTGAGAGAAGAATAGAGCTACAGATGCAATGGCTACAATAGCCTCTCTTCTCGATCTTCCACAGAATTCAACTTGTTATGAGTTCTTAGTTGAACAACTTTGGATCCTCGCTTATGATATCCCAGAATCGGAGATGGTATATCAACTCATCAGTCCCAATTCCCCATGTGGTATGGTGAATTTTATGCTTACCTACATGATCAAATCCTTCCACCAAACCAATCAAACAATCAACAAAAAGCCTTCATACACCAATCCGCAAGATACACAATCATTACTGAAACCCTATATCAATGAAGTCTTGATGGTACTCTCCTCCAATGTTTAGAGAAAGGTGAGGTGACCACAACTTTAGAAGTACATGAAGGTATCTATGGGGCCCACTCAGGTGGCCCTTCATTGGCTAAAAACATCACGAGGACATGATACTATTGGCCCTCCATGGAAAAAGACTCCTATTACTTTGTTAGAAAATGCAAGAAGTGCCAAGTACACAAAGATTTGATACATGCTCCTGCGTAAGAACTGAAACCCATCACTAACACCATGGCCCTTTTGTCAGTGGGGACTTGATCTCGTGAGTAAAATCCATCCATCTTCATCTTCTTTTCATAAATTCATCATTACCGCCACTGATTACTTCACAAATTCGATTGAAGCCGTTCCACTCACTGAAGTCACTGACAAGAAGATCACCTCATTCATCCTAAATTACATCATCTGTCGGTATGGTGTACCCATGTCCATCATTATAGATAACATGCTCCCCTTCAAAAATCAAGATGTCCGAGAACTCTTTGACAAGTTTCATAGCCAACACTATTTCTCTACCCCATATTATCCACAAGGAAATGGTCAAGTAAAAGCCTTAAACAAGAACATATTGAGGATCTTAAAGAAGACAATCAAGATCTCGGTTGTGATTGGCACATTCATTTGAATCTAGCACTATGGGAATATCATACTAGCATTCAAACCTCTACATGCGCAACCCCATACTCACTTGTTTATGGAGTAGAAGCTATATTTCCTATTGAGGTTGAATTAACATCGCTACGAGTCTCCTTGCACAATCTGATTAATGTGAAGAATATCGAGTCTCCTGTCTTCAAGACTTGGAACTGTTTGATGAGAAGTGAAAAGATGCCTACAATCACCTTAAGGTGTATCAACAATGCATGAGCAAAAGCTATAATCATGGGGTCAGACCTCACACATTTGAGGTAGGTGATCTTGTTCTCAGAGAGAATCCTACCAATCAACCAAACATAGAACATTGAGGAAAATTTGAATCCAATTAGTTGGGTCCATATGTCATCACCACCATCTTCGGGTCTGGGGCATATTTGTTAGCAACTTCAGAAAGGGAACCATTGGTAGATCCAATCAACAACATGCATCTAAAAAAGTTCCATACATAAGCTGTGCAGAGCATCAGGCTTGTAAAATCTCAAAAAAATGGAAAAATCGAGAAATGGTAAAGAAAAATCATTCATACAAATGGTGAAAACAACTTCGGTGGCACCTTAGTTAAGTACGATGGTGAAAACATGGCAAACAGGTTCCATTTGTAAAGGTTGTAGCTCCATTTTCTTTTAGACTTGTTGTGATCACATCCATTGCATCCACTCATACATCAATATCTACCATGGCTTGTTATTGACATGCAATCAGGGTTATTGCCTCATGTGTCCTGCATCATGCTTTCACATTGACACCTAACTGGGGGCACCTTTTTAACCTAATAATGGGAGTGGATTCTCAATACTAGTGATTCGTCGAGTTACTCACTTGGAAAATATCCTGAAATAATCAAAAAATATTCATAAAATCTCAAAAAGACCAAAAGCATTAAGAAAAGGTCTTGAAGGAAAAGCAAAAACATTCAAAACAAACAGAAAACCCAAAAATATGAGAAAACATCAAAATCAATCAAAAACATTATAAGATGACTAACTATCAAATCAACAAACAATCAAACATCTAAGCAACACATATGTGAAACCATCTTAACAAGGATATATATTCCTTACAATAAGACATGATGACATATCTCTTTGACAAGAAGATTCTGTTTGGCTAATAGGTGCTTGGTCAGATCACTACTTTTTGTATCATGGTCCTACGCTACTTCGGGATATCCATGAGTGATTAGAGTGACTAGGATGGTTCTTGATATCTTTTCTTTGTTTCTGTCTATGGATTGTTCCACTGAAATTCTGGGGCAAATACTCATGGTGTCTATGTGGGAAGCTCACTAAGTTATGAGATCCTATGCAAAAATACACCGTCATGGATCACTATGGCTTACTGACTATAACATATACCTCAACCATGTGTATATGAACCAGAATGGAGGGGAACCTTCCTTTTCTGTAATGTTTGCTTATAGGTGGAGTGCTCAACCTTGGTTTTTGATACCTTGGCCAAGATCAGTACTACCATTCTAGATGAAGAAATAAAGCATTATGAATAGCCATGGATATTCAATTTCATCTCATATGTATATATTGTATTACATTGCATGTCACCCATACATCTGTTCATTCATACATTGTAAATATTTTATACACATGCATATGCATGGAATAAAGTTGCTATGAGAAAGCTAAGTGTGAAGGATCATTCTTAAAATCCTGATGGAGTACTATGATACACATCACCTTACCTACATCTACATATCTTCATTTTTAGGAGCATTAACCATTTTGTTAGGTGCATGAATTAATCACATATAGGATTCATCATATGTGCATAATCATTAATATTTTAGGAACATTGGCATTTGTGCATTTCATTCCATCATTCATTTATCATATAGGATGATTGGTATTATAGATCACTGCTTAATAGTTCACATTATCATTAAGACCATTCACATTCAAGACATTAGTCTATATTTATCTTTTTACAAATTCATCATTCATCATTCTATCTCATTCACTAAGTACCATCATTTTACATATATCATCATCAATATCATCATTAATATAATCATTTAATGTTATCATTTATATCATTCGTAAATATCATCATTTCATTCACATTATTTATATTATTGCATTGCATTCCTCATTCTATCTCATTCATTAAGTATCATCATTTTACATATATCATCAATATCATAAATTAACACATTCCATTTCATCATTTTATCAACAATCAAACATTAAATTTATTACATACTATTCATCACATTCATTATATATTTAACATCATCATCATCTCCCAATATAGCATTAATCACATAAATCACCATATCGAATCAAATCATCCATCCTCACAAATTATCAACATATGCATCCACAACATGTATAGTCATCATCAAAATACATTATTTACATCATAGAATCATCTCAAAAAACATATACATCAATATAAGCATCATAGAATCAACTTAGAATCATTTCATACACATCATGTCATAAATCAATCCCAAACATTTGCATGTATACATAATCATGAATCATCATATATCAAAACACATGCACCATATATCATCATAAATAAATGCATCATCATATAGGATCCATCACATATCATGCATATCAAACAACATCCTACATCCTGCATAAGCAATAAATTATATAAACATCTCATATCATTGCCGCCAAAAGGGAGATCTCATCATATATCTCTCATAAAAAAAGAATACACATCTATTAGAGTACAATCATGTAAAAAATATCAGCTACTAAGAGCCATCCAAGTGTCAATATGTAACAATATATCTGAATATCACAATACAAGAGGCAATAAAGATCAAATGACACTCTTGTCGGATGTAGAAGGGGCACCAACGGTTGGAGGTGGTGGACGCAGGGGAGGACCCATGACACCCCCACTACTCTATGCTCTCTGTGAGCGCTCATATCTGGCTCACCGCATCTAGGAATAACTCATAGCCCACTGTTGGGAACTACCTACTCATATAGTATCCTATAGCAATCAATCTTTGCATCGACCCACCGCATCTCCCTCATGGCCTCAGTTGTAGGACCCTGACTTTTTACCTACTCTAGGACATCAATCCTATCTTGTGCCTGTGTCAGTCAGTCCATGGCATCATCACGCTCTCACAAGACAATAGTGACCTCTGCTCCTCAGATGAATAGTTGAACATCTTGGGCAATTATCTCTGCATCTTTGTCATCCAACTCTACCTCTAGGGAACAAATACAAGCCTCAGTAGTGGTGACATGGGCCTGGAACTGAATAAACATAATATCCTTGATGTCTCCCTATTCTGCTAGCTTGACTACTCCAACTACCTCTCCCTACCCTGCTACCCAAGCTAACTCTCCTTGTCTTACCTCCCCCTCTGCTCTACATGTTGTCTCTACCCCTACTATTGCTGCTACCTGTACAGGTGGAGCCTGTAACAATTAGATTGGCTCCCCTACCTCTCCTACCTCCTCTAACTCCACCCCACCTCCACCCCCACCACCTCCTCCTCCTCCCTTGTCATGGAGCTTGCTCATCCTCAAATGGCGGTACAGGTTCTATTGGATCGAACATGCACATAAATAGATGTGCTGCCAAATACTGCACATACTCCTTTGTGATCCCCGCATCAACAATATTTGCTCTATATTCCCATGGCCTCAGTTGCAGGCTCTGGAACTCTACTAGGGCTTGATCATATGGTAACAATGGTCCCCACTGATATCTCTCCTAGACCACCCATGCACACATTCAAACTATCTCATCACCCAACCTAACAGGTGCCTCTCAATGATGTAGGAAGTCTACCCAATCAAAAACCGCAAAGATTATACATACGACATGCCTAAGTGTCATCCTCCCAGGGCTCACAGTCTAGGTAGGGTCGCCAACTCACTATATCCATATCATCTAGAGCTCGACACCAGTACTCAACATTACCTAGTTGGGGCCGAGTCATCAAACCTCCATACATGTACATATAGGGCTGATCAATAGCCCTAAATCTCATACACACTAGTTTGTAGATGGACAAGTGCTCCCATGCCCAAATGTGTAGCAATATGATCTCGACACCCAAGGAAGTACTCTAATGGTACACAACCCCATGTAAATCACTATACAAATGAGCTAGGACACATGGACCCCAGGCATATCAAGTCCCCTCGCTCACCATCTGCTCAATCACTTGTCCCTAGCCAACACCTAGTCCATGCAATCTCTAGTTTGGACATAGTAAATTGCTGATGATCCCAACAAGCATAGCAGGAAGTGGCTTGTATAGACCTGTGATGTCATCTCATGGCACTGACCCATCATGCACCTCTAGCTTAGGATACATGAAGATACATTGCAATGTAGTGTCACCCATTGGTCTATCGTATGTCACTAGCTCATGTGTGATCAAGATGTGCAAAATCCTCCACACATCCTCCAATGTGACCACCATCGATAGATGGAAGGAGCAGGTCTTATTGTGCCATCTCTCGGCCAACATAGTCAATAGTCTGTGATTCCTCTGAATCACATGTAGGTGCACCATGTCATATAATCCAACATAACAAATATAATCAATCTCTAGGTCAGACAATTGGTCTCGCAGACGCTGAGTGGCGGGATGCCTCTCTTAGGCCTGCAACACACCTAGGTCCTCCTACACACACAATCACATGACAATGTCAACCTCTTTGCTCACATAATCAACTAATACCTAGACTTCATCAGATACTTTTTGATGAAGTATCTCAAGTCTCAACGGGTAACTCGACTCACAAACACCTAGACTACAACAAGCATTTACATCAATTGCCTAGTCTCAACAAGTACAATGACTCTTGCAAACACAACAAGCAACCTAAAACAAAAAAAATTGACATCAACAGTTGCAATCACAATCCAACTGAGGCATCTAAAACAAAAGCGCTATTCTAACTGGACAAAGGTGCTAAAACTCAAGCCAAATCAAAAGTGCTAAATCAACATGACAAAAGCCCTAAATAAACCTGACAAAAGCACTGAAATAACAAAAGTGCTAGAACAACTATGCAATAACGCCATTGCAGCACAATAGCGCCAAAATGGGTGACAAAAGTGCTAAAACCTTTACCTAGCTTCAACTTCAACTAGCTAAAAAATGCGTAAAATGAGCTCAAATCACAAAGGTTAGAACTAGACTTACCGGGGAACTGTAGTCGGCTGGCTACTGGTACCTCCAGATCTGCTCAAATCAATGATCTGCTATGTGAACCACCATCTTTTTTGCTGCCGGTTGCTCACAAAAGGGTCTCTGTCAAAGCTCAAATTCACTATGGAGGCATGTACAAATGAGGACAAATTACCCCTTCTTGCTCAAATATACCGTACTTAGCCCTAACCCTTCTTCGCCTCGCTCACTGTTGTGGACCCTAGAAACTTCCGAGGCTCACCATTTCTCTGTATTAAACCCATTTTCCTCCATTCTTTCACCATTTAATCTAGATTCTTCTACTCTATCATCCCCCCACTTCTTTCTTTTTTTCAAGAGATTGCCCAATTTTTCAAATTTCCTGGCCCATCTCTTGAGGGGGCATACCATCCACTAAACTAACATCCCTAGCATTTTTTCTCATGCCTATCGGTTGTTCTTTGAAATTGCACAATAAACTGCACCATCTCAAAGAGGGGCAAATGTAGACACATAAATCTATCCACTAAATTAAATAAATATTTAATATTTGTTTAATGCACTAATATTCTTGTATTAATTAAATTTACATTCAATTAATTCATTTCAACCCGATTTGACTAATTTAATTAAATAAATTTCAGAATTTTTTAAAAATTAAAATTACTAACTATACTCCAAATATTAAATAAATTAATAAATTTATTTCATTCCTCTTTCCTCTCATTTAAATAAATTAACATTTATTTAAAAATCCCCATTCAAATAAATGAAATATTTATTTAAAAATCATCCCATCCACTTGCATTCTCCTACAAATGCAAGTTGCACCATTATTTTGAATAAATAAATTATTTATTTAAAAATCCCCAAATCCTCACTTGCTTGCAAAGCCCATTTGCTCACTAACCTTCTTCTAGATTCTTCTAAGCCCTTCTAAATTAGCCTAAACCCCCTTTTAATCACTTTTACAATCCTAAACCCAAATTAACCCCCAGCCCATCATCTCACACATTTAAAGAGTCTTAATTGCTTTCCTGCTTCAACACACTAACCAACATGGGTCTTTTCCTTTTAGTCAAGGCCCAACCATGGGTAAACCTTACACAAGCTTTTACCCATTCGGTAACAACTTTACCATTGGGTAATATCTTTATCCAATAGCCCAACCACATGAGGTTACCCTCATATCTCCTCAAGCATTAAATGCTTCTTCCCTCTCCTTGCAAGCTCTCTCATGATGCCACTTGTCATCATTGCATTGGTGGAAGTTACAAACATGGATTACGGATCAAGCCCTCCTCATGCAATCATATCCCTCCATAAGCCAAATCAATCTTAACCCTTCAATCAACCATTTTGCCTATAAAAGGAACCCTCATCCTCAAGAAAAGGAAGGAAGCATTCTGAACATTGTTACTATAGTTGCATAATCATTTTACTTAAGTTTTCTCATAGCATAGCAATTCTAGTTTGTTTATTTTCATAGCAATAGAACTACACTTTCAACCACCTTCAATCCTTCATTTGGCATCCATGGCTTCATGCTAAAAACTAAGGGCTAAACTCAAGCAAGCTTTTGGATCTTGGAGAGGAGAAGAACAAAGGAGAGACATCAAAGCTCATGATGGGAGAATCTTAGGGAGTTTCTAACTCTTATTTATATTCCATTCTTCTATTGTTTCTTCTTTATTCTCTTTTGATATGTATGCAAATGTTTGAAGTTCATTTGTTTTGGTTTTGGTAGAGACTGACATAGTGACATTTGAGCTTTGTTTTTGGCTTGTCCCCCTTTTGCGTGCATCAGATTGTTTTCACTTGAAATGGATTTCTAAACCCCTGCTCTGCATCACTATACCTTCTATTTGAGAATATCCTTTACATACTAGTCTTGCTTTATTCCTTTTCACTTGTCCTTGCTCATTCAACTTATTTATGAATACCCACTTAGTTCCAATTACATTCTTGTCCACCAGTCTAGGTACCAACTCCCAAGTCTTGTTCTTCTGAATGCAATTTAGTTCTTCTTCCATTGCCTTTACCTAACTTTCATCTTTGCTTGCTTCCTCATAAGTCTTTAGCTCAATCATTGATAGAAAATAATAATTATCTTGATCTTGAGCTTCTATCATCTTACTTCTTGTCTGAACACCTCTTGCCTTATCCCCAATTATCTGATTATCTAAATGATGTTTCTGAACATACCTAGCAGGAAATTTCACTGAATCTTCCTCTTCATTTTCATTTGATTCCTTCTCTTTTCTTTCTTCTGGATCACTTGTCTTCTCTAGAACTGTAGGAACAATCTCAATCTTCTATGCTAGACAATATTTATTCTCCTTTTTATCATTAATGTAGTAAACATTTCCACCTGTTCTAATTCTTTCTACAACTCTTCTACCAATCTTGGCTTTTCTAATCACACATCTGGTACTGTTAAACAAAACTTCATACCCTTTTCTACACATCTGACTAACACTTAACAAACTATATCTTAAAACTTCAACATAATAAACATCATTAGTATTATGCTTACCATCAATTGAAATGCTTCAAATACCTCAAATAGCTACATCATCTTTTCCATCAAACTTCATAGATTCTCCATCATATTTATTCAAATTAATAAACCTGTCTTTGTCACCGGTCATGATTTGAATCTTTGGAGTCTATAATCCATGTATTTGGTTCTATCTTAGCATGCAAAGCAATCTTAACAAAATTCTCATCTTCCGATTTCTCCAAAGCACTCTCCTTATCCTTAATTGCTAAAAACAAAGATTCTTCATTTGAGTCATTATCAACTTCATTTTCATATGTATGTTCTTCAATAGAGCACAATGCCTTCTCCTTTCTGGTGAAATTGTGTCTTCTAAACTTATTCTTCTTCTCATCATCATAAAATCTCTTATAATCTTCTATGTACTTTCAATTAGAAGCATAATATGTTCAATTCTACCACAAGAAAAGCATTTCAGAGGTAACTCGCCTTTATATTTCTTAATGCCTCTTCTTAAAAAAATTTCTTCAGCTTCATCTAGGTCTCTACTGCATTCCAAATCATCAAACCTTGAAACATTAAATGTTGCTTCTCTCTTTTCTCTTTTATCTTCCTCCATTTTTGAAATCTCATAGGCTACTAAGGTACCAATAAGCTAATCAATAGTATATTTATTCAAATCATTACTCTCCTTTATATAGCTTTGTAGCTTGTAGGATTTAGGCAAAGTCAACAAGATATTATGCACAACATCACATTCCTCTAAATGTCCTCCGAAAACTCTAATGCCATCAACAACATCAATCACTCTTTAAATATAATTCTAAACTCCTTCATCTTCAAGCATTCTCAGGTACTCATACTTCTGCTTCAAATTCATCAGCCTAGCCTGCTTTGTCTTTGCATCATCTTTGTATGCCAAACACAAATTATTTCACACAACTTAAGATTCCTTTAATCCTTTTACTCTTCCAAAAATTGAATCACTTATGCAACTCAAAATTATAGCTCTAGCTTTTTCATTAGCTTCCTTCGACTTTATCTCATCCAAAGTCTTAGAACCACCTTGCAGCTCTATATATCCAATCTAAATGATCTCCCAAATTCCAATCTACAATGTCTCCAAATAGAATTCCATTCTCTCCTTCCAATACAAAAATTTGTACCATCAAAGATAGGAACTTTGTAATGAATGCCTTGTACCATACCAGATCTACCTCAAGTTGTTAAGCTTACTCAAGAGGAACTACACTCTGATACTGATTGTTGAACCCAAGGCAGGACTGAGAAGGGGGGGGGGGTGAATCATTCCAAATAAATAATTACAACAACCTATAAAAAATTAATGAACAACACATATTCAACACAAGAACACCAGGATTTATTTGTGGAAAACCCAAACAGGGAAAAACCATGATGAGCACCTATCCACAAGAATATATCCACTATATATGAATTGATTACAAAGATAAAGCTAACCACTCAAGGGACAAGATACAAAGAGGACTTGCAAAACTTGAAGCTAACTGCACTTAGGGCAAGATACAAAATAATGGTCTGAAAAGAAGGATCTCCTGATCATGAAGTTGTCATTGAACTCTGCATCAAGCGACCAATGTCAACACACACAAATCTGATCTCAACTGCCAACACTCTCTCTCAACTCTCTATCATAGTCAAAGTACAAATTTCATATCATTCAAAAACAACTCTTCTTTGTTTCTCACACTTCCTTTGATATTTTCACTTCACCACATCATATGCACTCTCTCTCATTCCTTGTTTTCTAACTCAAACATCGAAATGCCTTATATACAAGATAGATCATCAAAGCTTAAAACAAGTTGGCCTGAATCAAAATAAACTTTTTGAACCAAAAACACACACATTGATCCACCCTAGGAGAAAGAGAGGACCAAAACACATCTTCCAATGATTAATCTACCGATCCGCTATCATCGGAACCTAACCAACAACATACCCACACACTACCCAACCATATAAGCAATTACTAACAAAAATATACTCTCCAAAGCAAATAACCTAAATCTGGATCTCCACACACTATGGTGATACCCATAAAAAATCAAACACACTTCCACAAATTATATCTAGACGTAAGGATAGGTCAAACATATAATGTTATAACCAGCAACGAACAATAGCACAACACTCAGAGAACACAAAAATGTTGTTGGACCTCAGAACCATCATTTCCATGATATTGAAACTATATCCAATGAAGATAACAATTTAATATTCATCAGCAACAACATATTCTAAACCCAAGCACTTCCATAACAACGAACACAATAAGATAACTCTCCGCCACAAACATTCTGGACCAAATTAGAACAAGAAGTTTGACATCAATGACAACCATAGCAACACATCAATTCATATTTCCAACATATACATTAGATGCATTTTCTTTAGAGAGAATAAATTTTTGAAATTGTACATTGGACAAAAGATGTAAATTAATTTTAGTTATGTGTGTAAAGGTAGAAATAATACATTTTGTAAGGAGGTAAAATAGGGATTCACTAATTTAGCTATGTTAAAAAGGAATAAACCTATTTCATGTGGCTCTTACATGAAAGGGAGATTAAATTCAATAGATTCACCTCCAAGAATGAATTTTGATTGATTTCAGATGGATCCCTTTGTTGGAATTGAATTGGATATCGAAAATAAGAAAATGAATACTATATCTAGGGCTAAAGATGGAAAATTGATGTAAATGCATATGAATAGGTAATTACAGATCAAATATGATGCTATAAATATAGACTTGATATGAGGAAGATGACAAAAACTTGTGACCAAAATTTGGACCTAAAAGTCCTGGACAAAGTAGCGTCAAGAAAATTTGTCACTCAAATGTTGGATTCAGACAAAATTGATTGATCCGAAACTAGAATGTTGCTCAAAATCTACCCCAAAAGTTTCATGAGAAATTTATCAAAGTAGCGTGGAGCAAATTTGTCCTTTTCTTTTTGTGCCTATGAATGATGGATCTGATTCCCTACCTATTCTACCTGATTACAAATTTACATCTCTTGAGCTTGTCACCTACACATAGAAAGAGAAGAAAGATGTTGGGAATAGGGGTTTTCCTAGGTCAAAACCCAAGTTTGGAATTAACCCTTGAAATGAATTGAAATACTGAAGTAAAATGCTAAATAATATATATCAGATCTGCTATAGATGATTGTAGGTTGATGATGAAATGCTCATTGAATGTGATCACAAGTGATGATACATTTACATGACATGAAAAGACAAAACATGAATGACCTAATCAAACACGTGCTTACATGATGATTGACGTAATTTTATTGCTCCATGATGTGTAGATCTTGAAGAATGTTTGAAGGATATGGTTAGATGAAATGTTGCCTTGATGCTCTAAGAATGCTTGGAGATGATACTGCTTGTGATGAAAGGTTTAGAATGAAAATGAATAGGAATAATTCTCTTATATAGGGTTCTCAAGCTATTTCCCTGATTAGGATGACCTTCAATGATCAAATTGAGATATTGTGATCCAAAACCAATGGATGAGAAACATGCACTGAGATATTCAAAATTGGGCTTGGTTTGGGAGGACAAGGTTGCATCGAGCGCCAATGTCCTAGGATAATGACACCCAAAACGTAGTGGATAGGTCAAAGATGATGTGCATATTGCCCAAGTCAAAGGTTTGAACCGCCATGTGAACATATGACATCAATTTTAAGGTGAAAGGACAAAAATAGGCTTGGATGAGAGCTAAAATGGGTCACATTAAGGGAGGAGTACAAAAAATGGTGTGAATTGTACAAAGTTACAATTTACAATGCTACATTTAGTCACCACTTAAGCAGGAGTACAAACCTAAGAGAAAGATTACAAGGAGATAATAAATCACTACATTTGATGGAACAAGCCACCCAAGCTTACGATATTATCTCACACAATCACATAAAAGGACACATAAAACAAGAAAAAAAAAAAAAAAGACAAAAAGACACACAAAGGGGGTTAGTACTTAAAACAAAGGCTCCAAGTCAACTAGTTGAAGAGACCTCAAAAATCAAAATATATCAACCACTAATATCATTTTTAGAATACTATTTCAAGAGCACAAGTGATCATGTGGAAAGAGAAAAAGAAAGCACCGATTGATAAACCATGATCCAATGATTATCAAAGTATGTTATGCTTATGGGTTCATGGGTAAGGAGAAAGGAAACATGGATTCCATGGGATAGCAAGTTGTGTTATGCTAGATGATCCATGGTAGAGAGAGAGAGGAAGAGTCAAAATAGTCTAGCAAGTTGTGTTATCATAGTTGCACTCATCTTGCAAAAGGGTAAAGAAAGAGTCAAATAGCCTAGTAAGTTGTGTTATGCTAGTCAAACCATCTTGAAAAATGGATGCTAAACAAAGTGTAGCATCCTAAATTGTACTCCCTTACATTTTTTTCTTCATTTGAGCCCTCACCTTAGCATTCATGCTCCAAGGCCTAAATAGGACTTGATTATGCTCTTGCTATGCAAATCTATCATCATTTTCACTTTGCACATCACCCTACCCCTTGAATTTGGCCTCTGATTGGGTAGGACCAAGGCATGACACCCTGCTCCCCTCAAGACTAGAGTGCCCAACACCCTGGTCCTCCCAATTAGGACCCAAATTTGGGCCCATTTAATAGTCATCAAATGTGAGTAGGAATTCCTACTTTGTGTCAACAAATGTCGAAAAATAAAACTATTTTCGATGGACAAGTATAAAAAGAGGTCTACCCCTCTTATTTGATCATCTGGAAATAAACACACATGAAATTCAATTCGACGTCAAGAAATCAAGCATTCAAGTTCAAACAAGAAAGCAATTAGTCTTCCTTCAAGCATTAGAGCAAAGATAAAGTCAAGATTCAAGCATTGGAGTTGACATTCATGTTTTATGTTATTGAAGACTTCATGAAACCCTAATTCCGTGTGGAGACAAACAAAACTTCACAAAGAGGTATATTATTTGTATTTCAGTCATTATTCAACACCTCCCTCAAAAGGAGAACATTTCCATTACTGCAATTCAATCAAATTTAATTTCTATTTCATGGTTATTTCCAAAACCAGGGACCTAAGGCAAACCCCTATTCCCAACCTATTTCCCTTCTTCAGTGTGCGCGGGAACAAGTACGAAGCTGCAATCTTTAGGATATAGAGACAAATCGATCCCCCATTGGAGTGTGAAAAGTTCGAAGGACCAGGGAAATCATCACACTAGTCCTTACAAATCAGGAGCTCCTTTTGGGAACAGATCCAAATCCTCTTAAAATCCTTAGATTTAAGTTCATGGCTTGATCCGCCAATTGTACCTTACTGTTTATGCATTTTTACGTCAATTCCATCACATTTACCCTAATTTCAGCAAATCCAATAAATCAATTCAACTTAAGGGAAAGAAGAGGCTCATCCAAGAACCCATGAAATTAGATCAACATTCGGACCTCTTAAGTTTAGATCTATCTAATTCCTATCTTTCCCTAATGTATTGGTCCCAAAGTAAAAATTAGCAATTTTCATACATCTAATGGTGGAAACTATAATTTTTCACCCTCTACATTTTGGTGAACTTGACTCCTTACACCTATAATTCTGATTTATGTTCTTAGATCTAAGTGTTTATGATTTCAAAGTCAAATTTGCATTTGCAAGTTTAATCTTTTATTGAATTACATAAATTTAGAGGTTGAATTTACAAGAACCCTAATTTTTAATTCTAAAATTGAGCTTGTGGGTTGTCTAAATTGGTTTTATTATTTCAGATATGATTATTCTTTTAATTTAAAATTCAAATTTTCCTTCCTCGATCTCATTTTCAAATTGAATTACAAAAATTTTGTGGTTAAATTTACAAAAACCCTAATTTATAATTCTAAAATTTACCATGAGGGTTGCATAAATTTTCAATATAATTTTTAGATCTGATTTTAATGAATGTTATGCTATGATCTAGATGCATTTCTCTTACAAATTCACAAATCAAATTTCTTAATTAATTGGTTAATCAATCATTTTCACATAATTTTGCATTTCTTAATCATAATTTTCAAATTCAAATTCAAATTTCCCTCCTTTGTGCATGAGTTTTACTACTATTAGTCCTACCTATAATTTTCCTGTGAGAAGAAGTTGTATAATTAAGGCTTCCCAAGGTTTAATTACTAAGGATAGGAACATTAATTTGGATAACTTATTTCATGAGACTGTGGGTGGTTCTTCTATTCCAACAATTGATGTTATTTATCCTCATTCTTTACATAATCCTCATGATGAGGGTGAATCACTAACTAGGGTTTCTGTTGACCAATTGGAGAAGATTGACAATGAATTTGAAAATATTCAACAATGGATGAGTCAACAATACCCAAAAAGTGAGGCTATCCCATTGATTGAAGGATTAAAAAGAATTGTTTAAAGGGATAAAATTGGTGTTAATTTGTTGCGTGGTCTTGCTCATATTATTGACACTAATATATTGCCTTTGAAAAGTTGTGTTGAAGTCCTTGGTTACACTCAACCTCCTAGTCAAGTTAATCATTCCATTCCTATGACTACTTCTATGAATAGTGTGCCTACTTTCACATCCAACATCATAGCTACTTCCACACAAAATGTTATTCCTATATATGTTTTTTTTTTATCGATAATAGGTTTAAGATTTATATTGCTTGAAAGGAATGTTATGCTATGATCTAGATGCATTTCTCTTACAAATTCACAAATCAAATTGCTTAATTAATTGGTTAATCAATCATTTTCACATAATTTTGCATTGCTTAATCATAATTTTCAAATTCAAATTCAAATTTCCCTCCTTTGTGCATGAGTTTTACTACTATTAGTCCTACCTATAATTTTCCTATGAGAAGAAGTTATATAATTAAGGCTTCCCAAGGTTTAATTACTAAGGATATGAACCTTAATTTGGATAACTTATTTCATGAGACTATGGGTGGTTCTTCTATTCCAACAATTGATGTTATTTGTCCCCATTCTTTACATAATCCTCATGATGAGGGTGAATCACTAACTAGGGTTTCCGTTGACCAATTGGAGAAGATTGACAATGAATTTGAAAATATTCAACAATGGATGAGTCAACAATACCCAAAAAGTGAGGCTATCCCATTGATTGAAGGATTAAAAAGAATTGTTTAAAGTGATAAAATTGGTGTTAATTTATTGCGTGGTCTTTCTCATATTGTTGACACTAATATAATGCCTTTGAAAAGTTCTGTTGAAGTCCTTGGTTACACTCAACCTCCTAGTCAAGTTAATCATTCCATTCCTATGACTACTTCTATGAATAGTGTGCCTACTTTCACATCCAACATCATGGCTACTTCCACACAAAATGTTATTCCTATATATGTTTTTTTTTTATCGATAACAGGTTTAAGATTTATATTGCTTGAAAGGAAAGTATACATGCCTTTAGCTGCTCAACAACAATCCACAAAATGGGCTTTCACCTCTACAATAATAAAAAGAACCTGGGACAAAAAACACACCAACAAAGCCTACCATACTTGATACATTCCTTACAACAAGGAATCCCCACCCAAAAAACTAACGACCTACAAGAGACCACCTACCAGAACCAGCCAAGGGCTTTCTCCCTAGAGAATTTGGGAATGGCCTAACTGGGACCTACCTCGGATAGTTCCATCCTGACACTTGTCATGGTTCCCAACCATCTGCCTCATAGCTTACTGCAATCCACCACCTTCACATTCTTCCGTAGGATTTGGAAGAATTTCAAGGGGGCAAAATTTCTAATTAAATCTCTTCCATACCTCCTTCTGTGAATCTTCCATTTGTTAACCAATCATCTCCCATACCTACCTATCATAGTGCTCCACCTCCTCATTGTCAACCTCCTCCTTCCTTTAATAATGTTACTCCTCCATCCCAATCAAACACGTCTAATTTCAACCCAGTTAGGCCCAATATGTAAAGCTAATGTACTGAGAGGGGAGGGGTGAATCAGTACTTCAAATCCTTCTATCAACAATATCTTCACTGTTATGCATAAACCACAAAATGTTGTAACATAACATAAAGCTAAAACAAATAAATAACAATCATACATGATTCACTCCATAACACATATATTTTGGTTACGCAGAAACTCTTGGTTAGAGAGAAAAACTGCAGTGGGGATGGCACCCACAACTTCACTACTGCAATAATAAAGGTTGCTTGGTTAGAGCTACATGTTCAGCTATTTCTGATAGCTTACCCTGTTAGGAGTATCAAGATCGTTAGATCTACCTTGCTAAAGGATTTTACAACACTTATTCTAAATGCTGCACCTGATTAAAGGCTTTACAATTTATAGACTTTGTTAGAGTCTTTTACCCTGTTAAAGGTTTCTCTTACAACTTCAAAATATTACAATAAAATATTTACAAACATCTGCAACTTTACATCTAGAATGTTATAGCAGATTCTATGTGCTCAAAATGAGATTACCTTGCTTATAACATACCTCGGTAACCCATAAAGTAACTCGGTAAACCCTTCTGTTTACTCTGTTCTTTGACTGTTCTTTGAAACCCTTCTCGGTGACCTCTATGTCTCTGTAACGGTCATAACACCTAGTGCTTTCTTATGTATCACACATGTCTTGCTTCATACACCTCTATATGTCTCTGATCTCAATCCATGCTGTATAAATAGATCTCTTATGTCGGTGATCAGGTTCATTGCTTCGATCTTACAAACATGATTTATCGAATGAATAACCATACAAAATATTTCATTGGTTAGATGACCTCAAAGTCATACACAATCTTTAAGTGCAATTTCCAATGTGATAACGGTTCTTTGTTCCTCGATCTTGTAACACATTTCCACATGTGTGTCTAGATTCAATGAATTTGGTAACACGTTTCACTTGGTGTATATCAACTCTGTGTATCATTATTTCTACTCAGTAGACATGGAATGTTACTTGGTAGATAGCTCGGTGAATACTAGGCTTTGTGACTACTTACTTCTATAACCGACTGTTCTGTGCATACCGACTGAATGTTTCGGTAGTAGTAACTGACTAGAGTATATAGAATGACTTTGGATATAAAACTAATGGCAACTATAATAAGTAGTAACAAACCCATCCACCAAAGAAATCATTAATAGCTTAGCTCAAACCGTGTCATCCTTGAAACAACAAATAGCTTCCATGAACCAACCAAAGTTTAATGTGCCCACATTTGATGTACCAAGCCCATTATCTAATGATATTCTTTGTGCTATCCTCCCTAAACATGTGGAAGTCCCTCAATTGGAGCTTTATAATGGAAAAGGTGATCTCGTGACTCATGTGAAAATATTTCAAACTTTGTGCAGTGATTTTGCTTATGATCAAAGAGTTTTGGCTAAATTGTTTACTAGAACATTTAGAGATAAAGCTTTGCAATGGTATTGTTATTTACCTCATTCAATTAAATCATTTCAACAATTGGATAATGCTTTCATTCAACAATTTCATAATAATATTAGTCTTAAGATTACTTTGACTAATTAAATGTATTGCAAGCAAGATGTTAAAGAAAAAGTGATTGATTTTATTGGTAGATATAAACATTTGTATTCTTAAATTTCTTATCCTATACCTGATCAAGATGTTCCAAGAATTTTTATTTCTAATTTGCAAAAATACATTAGGGATAAGCTTCTCTTTTCTAAGTTTACGTCCTTTACACAGTTTTGTGCAATAATTCATAAATATTAGGTTCAAGTGAGTGAATTTGAACAATCTCCTTCAATGGCTTCAATTTATAGGAATGAAAGTTCTCAACAAAATTTTGCAAAGTTTAAACCAAACAAGGGATTCATCAAGCTCAATGACAACAACAATACCTAGGTAGCAACCATAACAACATGTGAGCCTCCTTTATCCAAGCATTTTAGAAAAGAATTTACTCCTCTTTTTGAATATTTTCATAAAATTATGACACAATTGTTATAAAAGAATGTGTTGAAACATCCTCCCATCAAACCAATTGACACAACCAGACCTTTGCCACCTCATTATGATTCCAAAGCCTTTTGCCAATATCATTGTCAACCCAGTCATGACAATGAAAAGTGTTATTCCCTAAAGAGTAAGATTCAATACCTTATTGATAACAATACCATATCCATGGCTAGTGTGAAAGGAAAAAGAAACAAATCCGTAGCTCCTCCTAATAAAAGCCTCCAAATCTTTACCAATCCTTTGCCTTCTTATTCTACTAATGTGATAGAGTCTGAGGATCTTGCCTTTTCTCCTAATGATCTTGGCCTTGAGTCTAATAATGTGATGAATATTATTGATAAACCTACACCTCCTAAGGAACTATGTATTAACTTGTTGGACACAATGGATCACTCAGAGGGGGGTGAATTAGTAATTTATACAATTTTTACTTAATCAGAGCTATACTAGTATAATATGAAATAAACAAAATGCAGACCGGTTACCAAAGCAATGCAAACAAGGTGTGTAGGAGAAATATCTAAGAAATGAATACAACACACACACAAAGATGAAACACATAACACCAGATGTATGATAAAAACCCAATGTGGGAAGAACCTCAGTGGGAATAGCTGCTGGAGATCTTCTGCTCCAATCCAGCCTCATAATGAAAAGATCTGATTACAAATTTTAGGGCACCAACCCAAGGAGAACCAACCCCTGATTTATGAGCACCAACTCAAAGGACCACCAACCCCTACACAATTTATATGCTACAACCCCTGCACTAAGCACCTACTCAGTGAAAACAATATGAAAATTTAGATACACAAAAGAGATCCCTATTGCAAATGAAGTCTTACAACCCTTCAATACTTTGCTATGTCGGTTTCAATCTTACAGGTTTGTGATCACTCCCCACACACTGCAACTGAACATATCTGTCGATTCTAACTTTGTTAAGTCTTCTCTCCCTCTTTCTACTTTATTCAACTTACACTTGATCACACTTTATTAAGTTCTATCTTAGCCAGTTTGTCACCTCTGCATTCTGCACTCTCTACCAGTTTGTTCCTTACACCGGTTTACCATACTTCTCCTTACCGGAACAATCTTCACTCACAAACACTTCAAATGTTATTCTCTTTGTCTCTCAACAATTTCACTCTCTCCTTCACACTTCAACAACAACAAATATCTATCTTAGGTCACCATATATTAATTAAATCTTTCCCGCCAAAAATCAATTCAACCAAAGAATGACTAGGGTTTTCCTCCACCGACCGAATCTTCATCTAATCAGATCCAATTTGCTTTGGGATATTCACTTGCATAGGGGGGATGCATCTTAATTCTTTTTCATCATCCAATGCACATTTGCTAGAAATAGCAAATCCATCCTTGCTTTTTGGCCTTGATTTTGTTGCCAACAACTAAGATCTAGCTGTTTCTTATTTGAGGTCATCCTACAATTTGATTTCATGCTTTGATCATGATGCCAACAATTGTCTGATCTTCCTCTATCGTCCATCCTTCATCAAGCCACAAACACCTTCAATCAATCCATGATTTTTCGAATCACATTAAATGATTACTTGTCACACCTACCACACCTTAACGATGCACACACCGACCTCTGCCTTTTTGCCAACTAGCATCCACCTGTCAAACACGTTAGCAATCTACCCACCAACATTGAATCAGTTCATGCTCATTCATTTGACAAAACTCCATATTGGTTCAAGCCCTTATCGGTATAACCTTCTCTTGCTGCTATCCGATAGCATACACTACACCGGTAGCTTAACTTCACCTCCGGTGGTTTGTGATCACTTTGACACTCTGCCTCTTCATCACAAACATTATCACAAACAAACAACCAACCTACATACCGGTTACAACTTGTCATGTCAACACACAACTTCATATCACCTCTTACCGGTGATGTCACTAATAATCTCAATACCTACTTGTCTTCCACACCTTCATACCGGTTGACATCAATGACAACTCAATGCCAACAATCTCCCCCTTTGGCATTGATGTCAACACACACTATATCGATCTCTCCCCTTTTGACAACAATGACAAAGGGAACCTTAGTCTGACACCAATCATACTGCCAAAGTCTACCCATAGTTTCTCCCTTGTCTACATCCGGTTAGGACACATTCTCCCACTATGTCCATGCATCATGATTCAAGGGTCACAAGATAATAACAATTGTTGACTCCCCCTGAACCATACATCTCTCTACTCATTTAGGTGTTGTATGATGGTGGGACAACTCTTAATTTTTGTCTCAAGTACTCAAATGTGTTCAAATAAGTGGTTTTGTGAATATATCTGTAGACACTCAAAATTGTCATGTCTAATTAAATAAATATTTTATTTATTTAATTATCTAAGCTTAATTCTTCTATTAATTAAATAAATCTTTATTTATTTAATTAATTCATTTATCCTCTTCTAGCCTTATTTCTCATTTAAATAAATACATTTATTTATTTAAATTATCCCTTTCCTAAATTAAATAAATATTTTATTTATTTAATTGTCCTATTTCTTCTATTAATTAAATAAATCTTTATTTATTTAATTAATTCATTAGCTTTTTCTACACATGACACATGTCATTCATCTCTTAATTCATACACTACCTACCTCTTTCATTATTTTACTATTTCTTTTACCTACCCTCTAATCCTAGCCGACCTCTCTTTTTACACCTCTCAATCTTATCCCTCCATTTCATATTGTGTCTTCTATTTAAGGAGATGCTTTCTTCATTGTCAAACCCTAATGACTAATGACTGATTTTGGAGTACTTGGCTACACTACAATTCCACTTACAACCACATTCCGTTCTTTGTTGAGCTCTTGTGCATATAAAAATCTGAGAGCAAATATATCAAGCAAGATCAATGGAGATAGGAAGAATGGAGATCAAAACCCTATTGGACATGTGATGGTATAATCTTTGTGATTTTGAGTTATTTTACATTGTCTTAGGTTATCTTCATATGTTATGGTGGATCTTTGTTCATTGTTAGGCTAGGGTTTAGTGGTTGGATTCATTTTAGCCTTTCAATATTGTTGTTTATTGTTATCCATTTTCACCATACACAATATCAACAATTTTCTCACTAGTGGGAACATACTCTACCATTACCTCCTTGTCAGCTACCTTCTCCCTCAAGAAGTGATACTTGATTGTGACGTGTTTTTTTCTTGAGTGCATTACCAGATTCTTGGAAATGTTGATTGCACTGGAGTTATCATACTGGATTGGTATAGGATCTGGTATCTCCACCTGTATGTCCTTCAATGTTTGCTTCATCCATAGCACTTGTGAACATGTAGCAACATCTATATATTCGGCTTCACCGGTGGATAATGATACCTAGTCTTTCTTCTTGTTGTGCCATGATACTAACTAGCCGCCTAAGTAGAAAGCACCTCCACTTGTACTTTTCTAGTCATCAATACTTTCTATCCAATCTGCATCAGTATAAGCCTACAAAGAGAAGTCTCCTTTCTTTGGATACCACATGCCATAACTGATAGTTCCTTGTAGATACCTGAAGATTCTTCTGACTGCATTTAAGTGAGATTGTTTAGGAGCAGCTTGGAATCTTGCTACCATGCAAACAACCTATACAATATCTGGTCTAGATGCTATTAGATATAATAGACTAACAATCATAGACCTATACAGTGTTTTCTCAACTTCTGGTGACTCATCTAGTTTTCTCAACTTACAATCGATAACCATGGGAGTACTTACCAGTTTGTTGTCCTCCATTTAAAAAAATATTCAACATGTCTTTAACATACTTGGTTTGTGAGATAAAAATTCCTTTCTCCTGCTGTGAGATCTGCAAACCCAGAAAATAGGACAACTCACCTAGCATGGACATCTCAAGTACTTGTCTAATCAAGAATACCATGCTTTGGGGGCCTGTTTCAAACCATACAGGGCTTTCTTCAACCGACATACAAAACTATCATCATCATGTAATAGATATCCTTTTGGTTGTTCCATATACACTTCTTCTTCAAGGTTACCATTCAAGAATGTGATTTGACATCCATTGATAAAGCTTGTATCCTTTATTGGTAGAGAAAGCTACAAAAATTCTTATTGCCTCTAACCTAGCAACCGGTGCAAAGGTTTCTTCGAAGTCAATACCTTCCACTTGAGCATACCCTTTGCAAACTAACCTTGCTTTATGCTAGATTATCTTGCCTTCTTCATTTATCTTATCCTAGTAGACCCACTTGGTACTTATGACATTCTTGTTTGCCGGTCTAGGAACAAGTTTCCATGTTTGGTTTTTCTCAATTTGTTTCAACTCTTCATCCATGGCATCTACCCATTTCTCACTTTTGATAGCTTCATGAAAAGTTTTGGGTTCTAATTCTGTCATGAGGCCCACTATATATCACTGTGAGGATTAAAGACATGCTTTCACAAGGAGTGCTCATTGATATTGTGTGTATGGTGAATATGATAACTAAAGAATATCTTTATACCTTACAATTGTATCAAGTGACATATGATAAATCTGATGTGATGATTAAGATATTTGATGGTTTTTCTTGTCCCAATATTGGCTCTATTACTCTTCCCATTGAAGTTGGTACTAAATCTTTAGATGTCAATTTTGATATCATTCCTACATCAGATCAATTTCATGTGAAGTTGGGACATCTTTGGCTCTCTTCCATGAAAGTGTTCCCTTCTATTATTCATAACTATTTGAAATTCCCTCTTGATAAAAAAATCATATTAATTAATAATAGCATGTACCAATCCATGATGAGGAGTGGATATGTTAATCTTGCTTACTTTTGGTCTAAACAATTTGAACCTCTTAAACATCGAAGTGATGCTCTTTTTCAATCTCATTAAAGGTGGAAGAATGAGATGATCCTATCCTTAAGCAATCCTAGAGATCCCAATCACATTCCTCTTCTTCATGATAGACCTATTCCTCCTCCCCATGATGAACCCAGTCTTCCTCCTACACCATCTATTCCTCCTTTATATGTTGTGGTCCCACCTCCTACATCTTATAAAGGGAGGCGCCTAACATCTCCTATCTTTCAATGTAAAAAACCTTCTCCCATGCATCCTTCTTTAAAATAAGAGAAGAAACCTATGCATATTGGTCCTAAACCTTCACAACTCTCAACTAAAACTAAAAGAACCGATTGTGCAAGAGAAAGCTAGTGGAGAAGTTGTGCTAAGGCTCATAAAATTTCTTCTCAACCCATTTCCTCCCCGAAGAATCCAAATTTTGACACAATACCATTTCTCCATCCTTCACTTAACTCCAGGGAGGAAGTTCAACCTAAATCTCCAAGACATAAAATGCTTAAGAAAAATGATGGTTCATGTTCTATTCCAATTAAAGATCCTATTTTTATTAATATTGATAAAGAGGTGGAAAAAAATGATGTTCATGCTAACAATATTGATTCTAGTGATGGATATGAATATGTTGATGTTAACAATGATTTGTCTAAACAATTTTCACAAGTATTAATCCTAGCTCCTAGTAACAGATAAAGTGATCCATCATTAGAGCATGGTCATTGTTTGGAACTTGTGGTAGCCCCATCTATCATGCTCAAAGTGTCTCCTCTTACATATTTTCCACCTTCACAAAATAATTTTGATCAAGATTCAGAGGTGGATGAATTGCTTGATTAGCTTCATTCGTGCCATAGATTCTCTCTCTCTCTCTCCTCTCTTGCTTGTTTGTAACCTTCTTCTATTTGTTTCTCAATTCTTCTATTTGTTGTCTACTTGAGGATGATGAAAAAGCATTGAGATCTCTTTTGGTCTCTCCAATTTTGACTCAAAAGACACATGTGCCCTTCTTCCATAGTGGTTTTACTTTCTTTGGGGGATGAGAAAAAATCAATGCAAATATATACATGATATACATTATTTATCATAAGAGCATACTAACCCTAGAGTTAAGTAGAACCCTTATGTGTTGTGTGTTTTGTTATCATTATCCTTTAATGTATCCTTCTTGGGGGCATATAATTGTGATAACGTAATTCTGTTGTGGATGAATGTATAATACCTTAAATCAATTACTCTCGACAAGGCATGCATAATCGCTTTAATGTGGGGGCAATACACTCTACTCAATGTTTCTCTCTTTGTGCACCTCTATACTCAAGTTACATAGCGAAGTTAGCCTTTTTCTTTGTAATTTTGGTACTTTTCTTTTCATGACTCATAGTAAGTGAACCTTACTAGTCTAGTAGTCATGATTATCTTTCTCCCTCTTTCTTATGATGTCCCTTTTATCTTGATTTTAGAAGTTGTAAGATACCTAAAGTCCATTGGGGGCTTGGTGTGTCTTGCCTCCCTAGCATCTTGATGAAAGCCTTTCAATATGAACCTTTGTACTTTATTGAGAGTATGCTTAGCCTCACACTCCTGCTAAAGTGGGAACTAAATGTAGAGTCCTAAATTGTACTACCTTACAATTTTGTTAGCATTTGAGCCCTAACCTTGGCGTTCATGCTTTGAGGCCTGAATAAGACCTAATTATGCTCTTGCTATCCAAATATATCATCATTTTCACTTTGCACATCACCCTAACCCTTGAATTTGGCCTTTGATTGGGTAGGACCAAGGTGTGGCACCCTCGTCTCTTCAGGACCAAAGTACCCAGTGCCCTGGTGCTCCCAATTAGGACCCAAATTCGGGCCCCTTAACGGTCATGAAATGTGAGCCGGAAGTGTCAACTCATGTCAAAAAATTAAATTATTTTTCGACGGACAATTATAAAAAGAGGTCTATCCCTCTCATTTGATCATCTGACAATACACACACATGAAATTTAATTTGGCATCAAGCAATCAAGAATTTAAGTTCAAATAAGCAATGACTCAGTCTTCCTTCAAGCATTAGAGCAGAGATAAAGTCAAGATTCAAGCAATGGAGTTGACATTAATGTTCTAAGTTATTGAAGACTTCATGAAACCCTAATTATGTGTGGAGACAAACAAAACCTCACAAGGAGGTATATTATTTATGTTTAAGTCATTATTCAACATCTCCCTCAAAAGGACAACATTTCCATTACTATAATTTAATCAGGTTTCATTTCTATTTCCTAGTTAATTCCAAAACTGGGGTTTTACCTAAGGCAAACCCTTATTCCCAACCTATTTCCCTTCTCTAGTTTGCACAAGAACAAGTACAGATTTGTGATCTTCAAGATAAGCTTTATTTATAGAGACGAATCAATCTCCCATTGGAGTGTAAAAAAATCGGAAGACCAGGGCGATCATCACATTGGTCTCGACAAATCAGGAGCTCCTTCTGGGAATAGATTTGAATCCTCTTACAATCCTTATATCCAGGTTTGTGGCTTGATCCAATGACTATAGCTTACTATTTATGCATTTTTACATCAATTCCAACACATTTATGCTAATTTCAGCAAATTCAATAAATCAATTCAACTTAAGGAAAATAAGAGGCTCATCCAAGACTCCTTGGAATTAGATAAGCGTTTAAACCTCTTAGGTTTAGATCTATGTAATTCCTATCTTTCCCTAATGTATTGGTTCCTAAGGAAAAAATAGTGGTTTTCATACATCTAATGGTGGAAACATTAATTTTTCACCAACACAAAGTTTTCTTATTGCAAGCTAGTTGATTTGTGTAAATTGTAATGGAATATTTTGTCAAGTGAATCTTTATTATCACAAGGCAAGCAACTATAAAGGTGTTACTAGGACACCACAATAAGGATAACCAAACAAAGCATTATATATAAGAAAATCTGCAACATGAGTTGAAAAGGGATAACCAAGCAAAGCATTGCATGCAGCAAAATCCGCAACATGAATTGAAAAAGGATAATCAAGCAAAGAACTTTATGCAAGGAAATCCACGACATGAAAAGGATAACCAAGAGAAGCATTGTATGCAAGGAAATACACAACATGAATTGAAAATAAGTCACAAGGAGGCCAGATATATGCCCCCCTTAAGATGTTGATGTCTTAAGGTAGAAATAAGAGACAAGGATACACACCTTCAACACCAAGGATATATCCTTTAAGCAACAGTATACATCACTCAAAGAAAAAGAGGCATAACTCTTTTTAAGCTCTAGTTGTAAAAGAAGTATCTTTAAACAAGTGTGAAGGGGATCCTTTTGAGGGATCCATAGTGAAAGGAGGAAGAGATCTTTGCCTAAAGTTTTTTGCCTCCACAAATAGAGGAGATTTTAATAAAGATGTGGATTCTTAGTGAAGGATTGCACACAATCAATAAGGAGAGATTAATCATAAAATATGTATCATTTCAAGCAAGGAATAGATCCTAACCAAGGGACATACATGTACTCACATGGAGGATAATTCTATGCAAGAAAGGACATCAAGTTATGAAAGATGAAACTCAACAAAGGAAAAGGAAATCCTTGAAAAGTGAGAAGATAATTGAAACATTATTATTTCCCCCCAAGCAAGGAGACAATAATAAGAAAGATTACGATGGATAATTCATAAAAGCACATACTTCCAAGGAAAGGAAAAGATCCTCATCAATAATACTATTTTCCAATAAGAGGAAGGAGATCCTCAATAGGGATATGAACCTCCACAATCAAGAAGAGATCATTATAAAGGACACAACTCCATGAAGGGGAAGAAGGAATGATTGAACAAGCTATTCTTGCCCCCGAATGTAGAGACAAGAATAAAAAGACTATTATGTTGCTACCTAAGTATGATTGCACATGAAATTGTACCACGACAAATGACTAAGAACCCCCAAAAGGTAAGCTACTAAGTTCACATAGTGAGGAGAAACATAATAGACAAAGGGAGTGATAATGCACTACTTTCAAATTTAGATCTAGAAAAACCATGAGATTTGGTGTAATATGAATATAAGATCCTTCACATAAATCTTGGACAAATGCTTTAAAATATTTACAATTACCTGTGTACGGGAAAAGTGGGTCAATGAAACTTAAAATGCAAAAATGTGGTCTCAAAGAGGCTTGTTCACACACCCATGGGACTTCTTGGTGCAAGTTATGGAGTCATGAAGAATGAATCAACTTCCCAAGGTTGGTTCCATGGTTCTCTATCTCACAAGGTCCCTCAAGCCAATGCCTTTGCTCTTAGATCATTGAGCAAAGTGGCTTAGGGATGACAAATGCAAGAACAAGGGATGGTTTTGATTGATTTAAATATGAAATGCATCCTATCTATGCATGATTATATAAATGCAATAAAATAGATTATAAGATGACAAGGTTAGTAGCAATACTATCCAAACATGATATACTAGTTAATGATCTAAGCTAATGATAAAGGAAATACTCTAAAATGCTTATTAGATTAATTCCTATCGCAAAGAGAAGCTAGATGTATTGATAAATTTTGAGCATAAAGGAGATACTAAAAGCTTGCATGGATCCTTAAAATGGAGGAATGAGATCTCTATTTATAGTGAAAATAGGGCAATGGATGGTCAAGATTGAAGGAGTTAATCAAGGGTCAGGATTGAAAGTTAATCAATCCATGTTTACAATTTTCACCAATGAAATGGTGACAGTTGTCAACATAGGACTACTTGAGAGGAGATGAAGGAAGCATTAAATGCTTGAGAAGACCTCATGGTTACCTTAGAAGGTAAGGGTTAAGGTTAGGATAGGGTTATCCAATGGATAAAGTCTTTAACCAAGGGATAAACTCTTGTGCAAAGGTTAAAGGGATAACCATGGTCAAAGCAATGAATGCTTGATGAGACCTGGCTTAGATGAGGGTTAAGTTAGTCAAAAATTCTCTAACCATGCCACTAAGGGTTAGTTAACCATTAATGGTTTGAAGACTTTGGGGACAAATTTGTAAGAGTCCTTCCAAGTTTGGGGGTATTCAACAAGTTAGCTTGTTGAAGGCATAAAGGCTTTAATGCCTTTTGAAGACTTTAGTCCAAATTTGAGAAGTGACCTCCTCAAATTTAGGGAAAAGGGATAATGAATGGATTTAGGTTAATTGATTAGGATTAGATGGGTTCTAGAAGAAATTAGGAATAGGGTTAGGATGCAAGTGGGAGATGTAGGAAAATGCAAGTCGATGAGGGATAATAGGATTAATTAAAATAAATTGCTTTATTTTAATTTGGTTACAAATTGGGAAATTTAATAAATTAGATTTATTCAATTTGGGGTAAACTATTAATTAAATGTAAATTTAATTAAAAGTAAGAAGAAGGGATTTAATTAAATAAAATGATTTATTCAATTTAATGATGTAAAGGGCTTTAGTGAATTTAACTAAATAAATTGAATAATTTATTTAATTAAATAGAAGAATGTGGATGATTTAATTAAATTAGATTTAACTAAATAGAGGAATGGGAATGAACATTAAATATTCATTTAGGAATATGGTCATTTTTATACGTCTGCATTACCAATAGAATGAGAATAGCTAAGATGAAAGAGAAAATATACACCAACATCTATGTTCCTATAATTACTCATATATCTCACAAAAGAAAAGATAACATTTTTATCATATTTGAGTCTCTTATAGATACCTTTTTCTAGTTTTTCTTCATTTCCAATATGGATAGGTCATGTCTCTTGAGGGATCGAAGGACAAGGCTTTGGTAAAATAATTGATAAAGGAGGAAGATAATCTTTATTATTGAATTCTTTATAATTTGTTGTGTAAGGACATGTTGAAGAGAAAATGGGATGAATAGATGAGGAAGGGGTATCCTTTGTAGGAAGATTCTCATTACTATCACTAATATTCCTAGCCACTTTGTTAGGTGGGGAAGAAGTATTCTCATCATCTAAAGCTTCATCTTTAGTCAATGCTATGTTAGGAGATAGGTCATGAATAAAATACATAACATTGTCTTTCCTTAAAATATGTTGATGATTAAGATAAGCTCTAGGGGAATAAGGAGGATCTAGAGGTATAGATGTACTAAAATTAACATGTTTATTTTTCCCCCCTTGCACCAAAGTATATTTGTGAGAGGAGGATGAATCAATGTTGCATCTGCATTGGAATGATAATTGATAGGAATATTGATTCTTTCCTCATGGATAAAAGATACTCTAGGAGAGATACACGTATAATTCATTTCAATATCATCTCTAAGATTAGATAGGGTTTCATTTGACACATCCACCAAAGAGTTTATGAAATCAAGATATTCCATTAATTTCTTAGAAATATTATCACATAGCAACATGAAATATGTATGAAAGCTTTGAGAAAGGATTTAAATGTATGAAAAATGTTTGAAACCCTCATAATGCAATGCATTAAAGTTGTATGAATGAATGCAAGCAACATGAAACAAAAAAAGCTATTATTTGACACATGATTTTGATAAAAATAACTAATAAGTAATGTAATCACATGTGAAATAGAAAACCAATAAGATTTTGTGAATTTTATTATGAAAAATCATATCTAAAAACACCAAATAAAACAAATGTAAAATTCTAAAAGCGTCGGGTTCAGTAAAATGTAAGGAGGTGAAATGGGGATTCACTAGTTTATCTATGTGAACAAGGAATAAACCTATTTCATGTAGTCCTTACATGAAAGGGAGATGAAAGACAATAGATTCACCTCCATCAGATAGCTCCCTTTGTTGGGATTGAATTGGATACCAAAAAAAAGAAAATTAATGCTAGATCTAGGGCTAAATATGTAAAATTGATGTAAATGTACATGGATAGGTAATTACAGATTAGATATGAAGAAGTAACCACAAAGTTGGTACAAAGAAGAAGATTAGAACCTGATTCCAAAATCTAGACCTAAAAAATATGACAAAGTATCTCCGAGCGAATCTATCTCTCAAATGTTAGATGCAAGATAGAAAGAAAATTAAATGTTTGATGACTGATAATGGTGGTGAATTTTTCTCTAATGATTTTAATAGATTCTATAAAGACTGTGGCATTAACATGCATAATACAACTCCATATTATCCATAGTAGAATGGAGTTGTAGACAGAATGAACATGACACTGATGGAGAAGGCTAGGAGTATGCTGAGTGGAGTTGGTCTAGAACAAATTTTTTGGGTTGAAGTTGTTGCCACAACTTGCTACCTGATTAACAAGTCTCCTACATTAGCTCTTGTTGATAAAATGCCTATGGAAGCATGTTCAGGTCACAAGCCTTCATTGAGACACCTTAGAGTTTTTGGTTGTGAGGCATATGCACATGTGCCAAAGGATAAACAAACAAAGTTGGAGAACAAGGCTATGAAATGTATCTTCATCGGTTATAGTTATGGTGTGAAAGGATACAAGCTTTGAGACCCTATTGCACAAAAGGTAATTCATAGTAAAAGTGTTATTTTTAGAGAAATTGAGTCTCCTTCTATTACATTGCAGCTAGAAAAAACAAAATAGGAAGATGTGATTCAATTCCCTTCTATGCCTGAAAGAGTTGAATCGAGACCACTTGATAGGCAAGAAGTTGAGGAGGGCTCATCTAGCTTTGAATCTTCAGAAGAGGAGGAAGAAAATCCTACTTAGCTTGTTCAAAGGTCTATAAGATATAGACAATCACTTGAAAGGTATTCACGTGATGATTGAAGATGTATTTTTTCTTTGAATAATAATGTGGATGAGCCTGGATCTGTAGAAGAGCCATTAGGTATGAATGATGCAGAATCCTTAGAGATTGCTATGGAATAATAAATGACAACTTTGAAAAAGAATGATACATGGGATTTTGTACCATTGCTTAAAGGATAGAAGCCTGTTGGTTGTAAATGGGTGTTCAAGAAAAAGAATAGTTCGGATGGAAACATTGAGAAGTATAAAGCAATGTTGGTTGCAAAAGGCTACTCTCAGGTTGAGGTTGTTGATTATGGTGAGATATTTTCTCTTGTTGCAAAAATGAAATCCATTAGATTTTTGCTTTATATTGTTGGTGTTGATGATTTAGAAGTTGAGCAAATGGATGTGAAAACTGCTTTCCTTCATGGTGATTTGGAGGAGGATATTTATATAACAGAAAACTATGTGGTGAAAGGTAAAAGTAATTTGGTCTGTAAATTGAAGAAATCTCTGTATGATCTCAAACAGATTCGTAGGATGTGGTATTGGAAATTTGATACATATGTGTTGAGTTTGTGATTTGAACATTCTCCAAATTAGATGACTCTGTTTATTATAAATTTGATGGTGATCATTTCTTGTACATTGCATTATATATTGATGATATGTTATTCATTGGTAAAGGGAAAGGTATGATTTTAGAACTAAACTATCAACTTGCTGCTAAATTTGAAATGAAAGATCTTGGTGTAGTGAAACACATTCTTGGGATGTAAATTAGAAGAGATAGAGTAAACAAAAAGCTATGGCTAGGCTAGAGTAAGTATGTGAATTCAGTTTTACAAAGGCTCAACTTGCAGGATTGTAGACCATTATGTGTTCCCTTCATAGTTGGAATAAAATTATCTATTTCAAATTGTCCTACATCTCCATCAAATATGGAAGACATGAGAAGAGTGCCTTACCAGAGTGTATTTGGAAGTTTGATGTATTCTATGGTCTATACTAGACCAAACATTGTCGAAGAAGTAAGAGCTTTTTCTGGATATATGTCTAATCCTACTACAGTTCATTGGGATGCAATCAAAAGAGTCTTTAGATGTTTGAAAGGTACCTCAAAATAATCTTTGTGTTATTGTGGTAATTTGGTTGGAGACATGATTTCTCTTGATATTCATGGTTATGTGGATTCAGATTGGGTAGGTGATATTGATAGTAGAAGATCCACTAGTGCCTATGTGTTTACTTTATTTGGTGGTGCAATTAGTTGGATGAGTAAGCGAAAAGATGCAGTTTCTTTGTCCACTACAAAATTAGAGTGTATGGTATCTAATCATGCTTGTAAAGAAGCCATTTGGCTTAAGAGATTGTGTTTAGATATTATAATAAAATAAGGTGCAATGATAGTTTATTGTGACAGTCAGAGTGTGATATGCCTAGCTAAGAACCCAACATTTCATACCCAGACCAAGCACATTGACGTTCAATATCATTTTGTTAGAGATATGGTTGAAGATTGTAGGGTGAAGCTAGTTAAGGTAGAGAGTTTGATGAATGTTGCGGATTCTTTAACTAAGGTTGTGGGCATAGAGAAGTTCATATGGTGTTCAGAGTCTATGAGCCTCATTGCCCCTAGCAATTAATTTATTGTGTTGATACTCCATTTTCTCTTGCAAGATGTTTGACAAGTGGGAGAATGTTGGAAAAATGGTGTCTCAACCTTGCATTTACATGAGGTTACTATTTATAGTAAGTTTTTGTTTGATTAGGAAATGGTGCAAAATTCTCCCCAAAGCTTCAGGTTGGCTAGATAAGCTTGTCTGTAAATTTTCATCACAAGATCACAACTAGTTTTGAAGATATTAAAGTTTTTGTTTTTGGAGGATGAGATGAAAGGTAAAAATTTAATTTTGAGGACTTTAGACCCTCTAAAATTTCCTAAAAAAGTGGGTGTAACCAACATAGTAAGTTACAAGGTGATAGAACACTTCACGAGCTTTCTGACACATGAAATGGTTCATCAATTGGATACCCAGTTCACAAGTTATGGCATCAAGAAGTTTGCACTCCTGAAATAGGAAATATAAAATGCATCAGACACATAAATGAGCTGTAAAAGGGAGGAACACGTGTTGATGTGTGTTGACATGTCATAGGGCATTTATAATGGAGATAAGGTCGGCTCTACTTTATTGGGTGGTTTTAGCCCATGGTTTTGTAATACCATTTGACTGTTTCTTGTATTGCATCTCGTATATATGAGGTGTGTGAGATAGAGGTTGTGTGTAAGAGTCTTATAGAAATTGAGTTACCTCTTAATCTCTGATTAGTGGTACTCTTGTGAAGAGCTTGGTCTGCAAGTATATTGTAATATGTTGTTGATTGTTGAATAATATATTGAGCTGCTTTTTGAGTGTGGGTTTTTTCTCCTGAAAGGGCTTTCCCACGTAAATGACTGTTTTGTTGTATTGTGGTATGCATGATATTATGTTTATTTATATTAAGTTTTTGTAACTATTGTAATGATCTATAAATTTTTTGTATTAACCCTCCTTTCAAGGTTAGTGTAGGAAGTTGTTCTGCTAATTAACTTCCTTACAATAAAGGGTTCTCAAGGTGTTTCATTGATTAGGATGACCTCCAATGATAAAAATTAGACATCATGATATGAAACCAATGGGCAAGAAACTTGTATCAAGATATTCAAAATTAGGTTCCATTTGGAAGGACAAGGGTACTCCGAGTCCCACTATCCTAGGACAATGACACCCTAGGTGCACACATAGCCCAAGACAGAGGTTTGAACTACCATGTGAACATATGACATCAATTTCAAGGTGAAAAGCTAGAAGTAAGCTTAGATGAGAGATAAAATTGGTCACATTAAGACATGGCACAAAAAGTGGTGTAAATTGTATAGGGTTACAATTTGCAACACTACACATTTATTAAATAATTATCTATTTAATATACAATTGTTCCAACATATATAAGTTTAAGTAGTCCTTTATCAATGATCATGATAGAATATTATATGAGAGTAAGTTGTTTTTTTGTATGTATTTTGTTGTAGTAAATGAATAAATATATACGTCTTGTAACTATGTTAAAAGTATCTTAAAAGATAAACTTGCTTTAGAGTGAATACGTACCCTCTTTTGAGTACACAATTAGGTACTTAGATGATCTCCCTTGTGGCAGTCTCAAAATGAAAATCTAAGAAAAAAAGGTTGGATGTAAATAATGATACAAGGGATGTACTTATATAGCGCCCCTATTTTCAGTGTGTGTGTGTAGATGCAAACGAGGTTGGCATGGAAACAAATACAACTGGATTTGTGTATTCCCCATGGTTTTCACTCTTCTTCAATTGGCCAAAGGGATGAGGGTTAATAAAACAATGAAAAGGGGTAGTGTAGTTGACTGAGGCATGTTTGGTGAGAACAATTATTTCTAGCATTGCTTTCCTTGTATTCAGACTCGTGACTATCCAACCTAGCAAAAAAAACATAAGAATTCAATAACAAAAAGAAAGAGGAGAGAAAATTCCAATGCAACAATAGGTGGTAGGCCATGTTATGGTTTGGAGGCCTCTTGTCACCTTTACTTTCCCTTCTCCTTCTTCATGCTATAATGCGAGTTTCACTGTCCTATTGAGGATAGAAGAAAATAATATAGATTATATCTTCCTTCCTATTTTAGAGTTTGGTGTTAGATGGAACATTTTAATAATGATTTAAAATTTATTGGGTTGTCTCACAATACTAGTTGGTCATTTACATTTTAACTCATTCTAAAAAATAAATAATAGAGGTGAATTTAGTGTATTGGGCGGAGCAAAGAAAGCTTGATGGTTGATAGTCAATGATACTCTACAAGATCACAAAGAGACGCCTCTCTAATCACTCTTAGGCAATTATGGGACTTCTATCATGAAATTCAAAGTGGTACTACATTTATGATGATAAATGGTAGTAGTAAGACTATATTGTAATCCTAATTTAGTGACCATGTTATCATGCCAAATTTGAAGTTAGTAGTGGGTGCAATTTCTGTGGGAGATTCTTGGGTAGGATGTGCTCAGGTGTGGTTGGTTATGTCTATTGAGGATTAGATTTGATGAGTAACATATAGGGTTATTTAATTAAGGATTCCAATTGTGAGTGTGTTGAGTTTTCCCTAGTGTCATAATGTTTCCACTAGGTTGACCATGCTAGATTTAATTCAAGTTGTCCCATTGAATTGATTAGGAGTTTAAAGGAGGGAGTAATAAATGATAATAATATTTAGTCGATGGGATATTTAGTGTGGGAATTTCCCACTAGAATTAAGTATTTCTCACATTGGATTTTGATCAATTTGTCAAACAAAACAAACTCCGATCACTTTCTCATGTCTAGAAAAAATCCATTTATATTTTATTTTAAAGCTTGAAAACTAAAACATTATATTCATAATTAATTAATTTTAGTACATTCTATATTTTTTTTATTTTAATAGATAAACATTAGTACATTCTATTTTCTTCTCTTTCAATAGATAAACACGCCTAAAGAGAGCCCACATACAATTGTTGTGATTAATACTATGGTGATCGATTTTGCTTGTTGTTGTCTTCCCTTGACATCATACTAGTCTTTATACTTTTATAAAACTTGTTGCAATGCTATGATTACCATGGTAATTTGTTTTGCTTGTTTCTTTCTCCCCTTTGCATATTAGTGTTTGTAATATTTTTCTAAAATTGTGTGTGGGTGTATGTAAAATATTTTTTTTGCTACAAGAGCTTGTTGTGGAGTTGGAAGCAAATGCAATTATTACTATATAGTACAATGTGGGTCATAGGGCACCATCAATGGCCAAAATGTAAGCATGGTGTCATGTTTGAATCTTGCTTCCAATGTTATCCACATGATAGATAATGCCAACAAAATTCTCACACAACAAATAATTAGTGGAATTTTTTTTTGATCCTCTTAATTTCTCCATTGCCAACCATTGTGATCTTCAACCTCTTTGAACATTGCAACCCAAAAAGAGAAAACAAATTTCTAGATGTTTAGAAGCCTAAATATTTTGAGATAAAGGCATAGGTATTATGCATTTCTCGACAATAAGAAATTTAATTGATTCTTTGGAACTTTGAATAAGGGCTTAAAAGAGAACTGTTTTTCTAAGTTTATTTTTTATAATATGCTTGTTAAGCCATGAGAAAACATAGGAGTCTTTGATTTTCATAGTTATTGGAAAAACTTTCAAAGTTATTAGAACTATTTTAAAGGTTTTGTCAGTTGTATTTCTTCATCTCATGTCTAACACCTCTCAAGGAAGCTTGACCCAAAAATGGATATTGTATTTAACAAAATGTTTTGTAGGAAGCATTAGAATGTTAGATTCTTTTCTTTTTCTCAAACATATTTATTGATCTATTTATCATTTTAATTTTAAGTAATGTGTTAAAAGACTTGTTTAGAATTATAAACATAGATAGTATTGAAATTTTGACAAGTAGATTGTGGAATTTTATGGAAATCTCTCTCTTAGAAAACCAATCATTTGGAATATCATAATGATATAATTATTGACCATATTTTCTAAAAGGTTTTCAGTGTGGGCATTTCCCATTGGATTTAAGTATTTCTCATTAGACAGTTTCTCATGTCAAAAAAAATTCCCATCAACTTCTTGTGCCTATTTTTTTCAACCAGTTTCTCACATTCTATTTTTTTGATGTAGATAAACATAGACTACTACTCTAAAATTTTTTTAGGTCTTGCATTCCCTCTCAGTATTTTTCTTTTGCACCATAGTTTTAGATGTAGCTCTTCTTCTGGTAGAAGAAGTTTGTGGCTTTGAAGGATTGCATAGTAGTTGTAGTAGAAAATGTGGATCTACTAGACCTTCTAGGCCCTTGGGTGTCTTGTAGATGAGAAGAAACAGTCTGAGGATCCATCCCAACCAATGCTTCAAAATGCTACTTCCTATGTGATTCATTTATATGTTTGTTGAGATGTTCCTCTGCACTCTTTTTATTCTTCTTGTCTCTTATCTCATAATGAGTTCCAAATATTTCTACATTAGGATACTTTGGTTTGCTGAGAAAAATATCAACATAAGCAATTATTTACTATTTAGAGACTTTATAAGGTATTGGTGGGAGCCAAATAATTCTTCGCTATAGAGCCTCCATGTAGTAATGATCTTTATCAACCAGGAATGTGATTAGCCTATCATATTACCTTACAACACCAAAGGAGATTCTATACCTAGCTTGCATTTTTGCTTTGATGGTTTAAAAAATCCCCAATACATTTGGCTACAACTGTTTTCATCAACAAAACATCTTATGTGGTTTATGATTTGTGTAGCAACATGAATGTGTGATTTCCAGATCTTACCCCTAAAACCAGGTGACTCTTTTAAGAAGTAGAAAATAATATAAATGATAAGAGTGTCATACCTAAAGTTATAACCAATCTCTTTTGTTCTCGTTTGATTTTTCATTAGCTATTATCTCATGACTTTACATAGATCAAAGTCTTTACCTTTGTTCACCATTCGATAAGTGGTGTGAATTATGGTACTAGTAGTAGACCCTTCCCTTTTTGTAAAGTAAACTTTGTAAGCAATCCCCATAGTGGCATATTACTTGGGTCAGTAATGACCTTGACACTTAGGATTCTCTTGTCAATTTTTCCACTAGTTAGTTGTGTTACCTTCTTGTTTTTGATTGCCTTCATTCCTGGGACTAGTTTAGTGGGACATAGACTAGCAATAACTGTAGACACCTAAAATTATCCTAGTCTAATTAAATAAATATTTTATTTATTGAATTATTTTATCCTAAGCCTTCTATTAATTAAATAAATTTTTATTTATTTAATTCATTCACTAATCCTCTTCTAGCCTTTCCCCACTTAAATAAATATTTTTATTTATTTAAATTATCCTTCTGCCTCACCTCTTCTATTAATTAAATAGATTTTTATTTATTAAATTAATTCATTAGCTTTTTCCCTCTATGACACTTGTCATTCACCTCTTAATTGTATTTAACCACCTCTCTAATATTTTCATATTTTCAATACCTACCCTCTAATCTAAGTTGACCATTTATTCTTCCACCTCTTAATCCTATCCCTCCATTTTCTAAGGTACTCTTTATAAAAGAGGATCCCTTTCTCCTTATCAATCCCTAATAAATAATTAATCATTCAAGTGAAGCGTCTACACTCTACCGAATTACGCAACCTCAATCCATTCTTTATTGAGCTCTTGTGCACACATAAAATATGAGAGCAAGCATAATCAATTTCGAGCAAGATAAATGAAGATAGGAAACAATGGAGATCACACCCTAACAAGCATGTGAAGGTATAATTATTTCATATTTGTTGTTTTCATGTTTTAGGTTCTTCATTGGTGTATGGTGGATCTCATTTTAGAACTAGGGTTTTATGTGGTTGAATCTTTATTTGGTTTTACAATTCTTGTTGCCAATTCCAACATATACAATAATCCTAATAGATTCCTTGGTAATTCTATATAGGGTTTGTTAAGATAAATGAAACTGTCATGACTCTTTCTCAATAAATACCCGACCCATTCATGCTCATAGTAGAAGTTAGGGTAATCTTCTAGGTATCCATTTGCTTTGCTTCCACATTTTCATACTTTGATTTATAGCAATCATTGTCATCATAGAGTTCATATCTGATTTCTTCAAAATTAGTGTGGTTGTTCTCATTCAAAGTAGCATGAATGTAGATCCAAACATCCTCTATATATACCATGTTTTCCAGAACAAAAGAGAATTCCCCACTCTTGTCATTTTCCATAACTATGAAGAGAAATTTCTTGAATTTTGGCCTTGGCCTTTAAAAAACCTCACAAAATTATGGAGTTGCCATGATAACCTTTCTAATATTCAAAAACTAGGGTTTTAAGAAATTTGGAGAATACCTTTGTATAACATTTCCAGGGTTTTTCCTTTTGCACACACAATCCGTTGGATGTCTTCTTCTCTTCTAAACTTTAGACTCAATTGTTTATTTTTGAATGAGATTGGATTGATCAGATGATGCATAAATACTTTTGCATTTACACTTATCTTTTTATCATAAAATGCATCTATACTTGTTAGTTAGTCTATTGTTAGACAACTCAGTGTCTTCACAAAGGTCTAGATGTCTACTGCAATCCTCCACACATCATGATTTTGTTCTACAAATTTCAAATAACTACTTAATTTGATTCAATAATCATGCACTTTAGATGATATGTTATAAATCAACTAGTATGCTGCAGAATTTAGTATTTGTTGGGTGAAAATTTTGTAAACTGATGAAAGTTTACAAAATGTGAGTTTTACGACAACACATAAGATAATATCTCTCAGAAGGCAAGATATTATCTCTCCTAATTTTAAGGGAAGACTCCCCCTTTCTACTGCAATTACTTTCTATTATATCTACCTAATAACTTTACACTATTCCAGGATGAAACAACAACTTAGTTCTCTTTTTGCAGAACTAGTTATATCTAATTCTCTTTTAAGAACATATTCCTAAACTAAAACAACTCTTATTTTATAGTAATATTAAAACTAATCTGACTAGGAAGTAAAGTGTCTGTGAAAGAACAAAGTCTTCTATTATTTCCCTTTTTCTGAATAATGACCTAGGGATGGGAATTGTGCACACTAAGAACTCAAAGATTATTTTGAGTACCTAATTCCCATGAACCATTGTAACCCAAATATATTGTTATCTTAAAGACTTACAAATATATTAAAAGATCTTTTACTCTAACCAGATAATTTGTACAACACAAAGACTTTACTTTTTATCTTTGCAATACAAATTCTAGAGATAACTTGTAAAAGCTCAAAGACTTTAAACAACCCTCTCAACCAATTTCCAATTCTTGAATTTTCCAAGTAACTCAAAGATTACTTATAAAGACTCAAAAATCTTTTCAAATCTAGCACCAAAAACTATACTCAACTTTAATCATTCAAGAAAATATGATACAAATGACATGAGAACATTCACACCATACATAAGTTTGTTCTTAAAAAAAAATTTGAATGCCAAGCTATATCTCCTTGTTTATTGAATTGCAAATTTTACAAAATGAACACCAAGTCTCAATTTTCTCTTCACTTTGGCAAAGTTTTGTTGCATAAAAAGTGAATAAAAAAAAGATCCTTCTTACAATAATAACCCTCATATATATAGAAGAGGGGTGCAACATGAAAATAGGAAACTATAACTAATTCTAAGGCTAAGTCAAAGGAAGAGTTTGATTTGACTTAGGACTTTTGTACCCAACACGTGCACATGAGTATATACAAAATGACTCCTAAGGTGTCGATTGACATAACAAAATGCAACTGGGAAAACATGAAAATGACTATGTCATTTTCTTCAAGTTGACTCCTGCTTCTAGAATTCTGGGTATGGCTAGTGATGACCTTGACCTTGGTGATGGAATCCTCTAAGTCAATACAACACTTCTTATGTTTCCTTAAAAGTGAATCCAGAAAAACCAAGATGAATTGGTGATCAACCAATCTATCAATTGAGGACAAAGAGAAGTCCTCTCTATCAACTTTAGTGGTCACAAGAAAATCGAACTCCTTAATGACTTCATCAACATCAAGGACCTTTTCATTCTCATCAAAGAAAGCACATGGAATTTTAGAGATTTTATCAATAATTTCTTTATTCTTATCAACACATTCTTTTTGGGCTTTCCTCATGTCCTTGATTAGGCGCTCTATAATATTCATTTGATGGACTCCCATTGCTCAACATACATGCATCATGAAGGAATAACACCATTCTAGATGAGATCATCTGAATCAAAATTCTCAAACTTTAGCCAAGCTTCAATGTCTTTCTCCTGCGTTTCAAGTTCATGGGAGAAAGCTTCTATGGTGTTGTCCACCTCTGTTTTGACAACATTAAGATTATTGATAATGGTGAATGCTAAGATTAAGAACCATGTACCTTGACTCAACATCCTATCCATCTAGTCTCCTACGGCCCTACTCCGTGATGCTACTTGTTCAACTCTTTTCACAACCTACTAATTTAGAGATGAGGCCATTGGTTCAATAGCTTTTGAGAACTTAGTTAATTTGATAAGAATTGAGGTGAGTTTCTCACTTCATGCTTTGAGTTGATCCTTTTTTAGCCTTATCTTCATTATATTTGAATACAAGTGCCTCCAAAGATGACTGAGCATCTTGTGCAACAAAATCATGAGTTTGTTTACCTAGTTCAATCTTGTGGATTACATAGTCAAACTCCTGGATCTTATCAATATATGTGTTTGGGGGAGGAATAACAACCTCAACATACTTTTTCCTTGCTTTGTCAACTTCTACCCTTGATAGAGTTTTAGATTTCTTGGTAGTCTTGGGTTTGACGGGAACAAGTTGACTGAAATAAAAATCTTCAGGTGAGACTTCTTGCTTCTTTCTCTTAGGTGCATTGGAAAATAACCATAGTGGAAAACTTGAATCATCATCCTCACTTGCTACTACAACTTGAGAAGGATTGACTAAATCTTTAACAATGGTAGTTACAATAGGAGATGTCATAGTGACAACATTGGTGGGAGAAATACAAGTGACCACTGAAGGTTCTGACTTAGAAGTAGAAATAGGAAACTGCATTATAGGTGATGAAAGAGATACCTGGGGTAAGGACTTATCTATTTGTGGTAGTCCTTTTTCATCAAATTCATCTTGTTCCTGATCACCTTCCCGACCCTCATCCAACTGATCAACACCAATTGGTTCTACATCAAGATACTCACCTTCTAATTATTCATTTGGTACCTTAGACTCTTACGTCTCATGAACATTAGAGGCTGATGGATCCTCTTGAGCTTTCCCTTTCTTGGTTCCAACTGTGAACTTTAATTTTGGAGCCTTCACTAGAGTGGCGGGATCCTGTTTGTTCTTGGTTCTAATTTCTAATATTTTGCCCATTAAACCAACAATATCACCATCAAAACCAAAGGAGAAGGGTTTCAATAGAATACCTTTGCTTGAAAGCCATACATTTGTAATCCTAAGAATCCTTTGAAACCCATCTCTGGTTGAGTTTGATCCTCTTTTGCAACCATTGAATCAAAGGAAAAGGAATAGAAGAAACCTTCTTTTTTAGCATACGTAAGGTCCAAGACATTACCATCCTCTTCTATATCATCGGGGATGTCGGCAAGGTCGAACTTCCTAATTTGATCAACCGTCAACCGACAATAGTCAAGATTTTGATGTCATGCCCAATCCTGCAATCAACCCAAATATCTTCAATACAGTGCACATGAATATATGCCTTCTTCAACTTGTTTCTCATTCCTCTGTAATTAAAGTCCCTCCTTGCCTTGAAGAAATTTATAGTCACTCTTCTCATGTCTTCTTCCATCGCTCTAGCTTTGAAGATTGAGTTGATGGAATATCTACCAATGGTAAGAGAGAAATTCAAATGTATCTTATGAGAACCTGATTGGGCCTCATGCACCACCACCATTTGATGAGCTATCTCCATCAACACAATTTTGTCTGAGGGATATCTTGGGAGCATAAAAGGATCGCCATTGAAACACCCAACCTTGAGATATGTAAAGGTTGGAAATTGCAGGAAGATGAATCCATATTGATTTACTAGTTCTCAAGAATGATCTAATACTCTTATATTGTACAAATTCTTATTTAACATACACATATAGTATCCAAAGAAAGAATAATTCAATCTTTGAAAATGATTGAGACTATACTTTAGTATCAACTTGGAGTAGTACTCGTGCACAACAACTTGTCTTCTATCACCTATTGCAGATAGACCTAGAAAATGTCTCATTGAGGATGTAATGTACACCAAGTAGGAGGTCATGTAGAAATTAAGAGTGGTAAGAACCTTGGTAAGATGATCGCAAATGACATCACCGATTTGTTTTCCCCAGAATTTCTTCTCCTTATTTTATCTAATAATATGGATATATTGGCGCATCCGCTTATAGTAGGTATTAGAAGTAGGTAGACCTTTCACCCTACTTAGAAGAGTTATCAAATTATTAACTTCTTCAATGAAGTCACATCTAGGAAGAGTTTCTGGCCATAAAGAGATGGTAGGCCTCAGGGTCTTCAACCAATTATCATGCATATTCCACCTACACTTGTTAGAATTTCTATCAAAGTAAGCTACAGCTGATTAAATAGTGATGTCTGAGTATTTTTCAATGCTGGGGAACTTAAAGATATTGTTAAAGAAATCCTTGTCTATCCTGATCAACTTCTTACTAGTTTCATCTTTTACACTTTTGTTAACCGGATCAAAGTGACTTGCGACTGCCATGACGAACTTAGGGTCTTGAACAAACATTGGAAAAGCTACCACTAAATGGATCCCATTGTTGATAATAAATTCCATTTTGTTGTAGGAAGAAGGTTGGTCAACCCTCTTTAGAAACTCTGATAGGTCAACATGAACTATTTCTATATCTCTTATGTGATCTATATTTGATATGACTGAAGAAGGCGAAAAGACTCGATGAGGGTCTTTCTTTTTGAACATCATCACCTTCTTGCTTGGAGAAGCTTCTATCATTTGTATAATGACAACACCGTGACATGAAAACTCATAAGTATTGGAGGAGTGCAACTGATCAACCATTTTGTTCATTTTGAATTGAACAATCTTTTGGAAGTGATGCATTTGAGGCCATTAGGGTTTCTAAAACCCACATAGTAACTTGGTAGTTTCAAGGTAAATCGGGCTTTAAAAACCCCATTTACATATGTGTAATGAGTGTAATTCGGGTTTATAAGCCCAAGATATGCTAATGGTAAAGTGTGGCAATCAGGTGTAATTCGGGTTTACAAACCTGAATTGCACTTACTAGGAAGAGTGCAAGGTGTATGGTGGGTTTTGTATCTCCGCCATACACTTGAAAAAGCAAGAGATAAGGCAAGGTGTAAGGCGGGGTTACAAACCCACCACACACTTTAGAAACTTGGCAAATTTGGTGTAGGATGGGTTTGTAAACCTACCTTACACCAAAGGAAAGGCATGGTAAAGATATTGGTGTTTTGTGGGGTCATAGAACCTCCATACACCAAGCTTTGGTACATGGTGGGTCTATGGCCATGTCAAGTACCACCTTTGGAGTATGACAATGCAAAGGGTAAAACATAAAATACTCGGTGCAAGGCGGGGTCGCAAACCCACCATGAACCACTGAAATATGTGGTGCATGGCAGGCCTATGACCCCACCTTGCACCACAAAGAGGTAACAATGTGCATGTTGGTAAGGAAAAGAAGTGCATGGTGAGGTCATATACCTGTCATGCACCACTGTAACATATGATGCATGGCGGGCCTACAACGTCGCCTTGCAACATGATATACAAAGTGATAGCTATGGTAATTGGTGAAACTTGAACTTCATCATAATTTGGTGTAGTTTGCATTCACAAACTCGTATTGCACCAAAGATAGGGGAAAGTAAAAACAGTGTTATAAATAAAACTTAATAAGTAAAATGGCTGTGTCGATTACATGAATCAAATTGAAATAACATACATTCGAAACACCCCAAAATAAAAAGGGTTTTTGAAACCCTTAATAGGTAAAACCGTGAACAACAAAGGGAAGAATCAAATAAACATACCCGAAAAATAATGGAGTGTTGAGATAAAAATCCCGGGTAAAATCTCCTCCTCCCATGACCTCTGATCAATTATATTATGAAAAATAAAGATAGAAATATAGGGAGTAAGGATTAAAAACCAGGAAATAGACTCCCAAGCGAATTGCACAAAGGGGTAATAAATAACTTAAGTGTCATTAATAGGTGCAAATTGGGTTTATAAACTCAATTTACACTTGCCAAGGTGAATTTTGGGTTTATAAACCCAATTTTCACTTAGGGGGCAAAAGGGTAGGAAGAGGTGTAAATTGAGTTTATAAGCCCAATTTGCACCTTAACAACATACTTGGTGTAAATCGGGTTTACAAACCTGATTTGCACCTATTTTTCACACTTTGTGAAAAAGGGAACAACAAAGGGAAAAACGCGCTTGAGATGACAATGATGTCTCATAAAGCGTGCGTAGAGCATTACAACCACAAATGGGCAAAAAAATTGTTGGGTATCCTCAGATTTTCACAATGCAAAAATTGAGGATAACAATATTTTATGCTAATCAGGGGGTTGAAAGATTTAATGGATGGTAACTCCCCCTAAATCAGTGTTCTAACTCAGTTTATTATGAGATATTGTGCACAATGCACAATCATGGTGTGACCTTTTTTTTTCTCATTATTTTGCCCTTGTTTCTTCATCTAAACTTTTGTAGTTTCCTTTTTTTGCTTACTCAAGGTGTTCTCTAGTTGTTTTTTAAAGCAGATATTTTTCAGAGAATTGCTTTCCTATATTTTTACTTTATGCTCAAAGTTATTACACTTGTAGCAAACAATGTTGTAATCCAAACCAAGGTTATTTCTCCTCACCTTAGTTTTGCAGTCTACATCCTTATGACCAAACTTATTGCATGCATAGTATTAACCATAAAAATAATGAAAATACCTAGTATTATATCTTGGAGGCACATATGCTCTCTTATGTGCTCATTTTGTCTTTCTTTAGTTTGACAATCAATAGCCTTATGACCAAACTTATTGCAAGAATAGAAATAACCATGAAATCATTGAGAGTACTTAGGAATTACAACTTGTCTAGGGAAATATTTCTTGAAGCCCTTCGTCTGATTTATGAATTTTATATGGTCATCATTTAACTTCTGCTTCTTATCTTTAGACTCCTTAGAATCCTTAGTATGAGCTTCTTCTATTTTCATGCCTTTAGGAATATCTATTTTTGAGTTCCGACCTTTTTCAAATCCAAGACCACCCTTATCCTTTTGTGATTTGTTTGGCTATTGATTATCTCATAAAAAATGTTGGTCATTTTCTTGAGTTTTAGACCTTTATCAATCTAATATTTTTTTTTCTCCAAATCTTTCCTTAGGAAAAATAACTTCTCCTTCAAGCTTGGAGCATTTAGCTGTTTTGTCATCAATTTCAGTATTTAGGCAATTTGTAACTCATAAAAAATGTTGGTCAATTTCTTGAGTTTTAGACCTTTATCAATCTAATATTTTTTTTTCTCCAAATCTTTCCTTAGAAAAAATAACTTCTCCTTCAAGCTTGGAGCATTTAGCTATTTTGTCATCAATTTTAGTATTTAGGCAATTTGTAACTCTCTTGTTTTCTTCAACTTGAACTTTCAGATTGATGATAGATTCTTTTGAATCTTTGAGTTTGATCTTGAGTTCTTCATTTTTTTTCTCATTTCACTTATATCATCTAGAGTATATATGAGTTCTCCTTCAAAATCAACTTCACAATCTTCTTTATTGAAGTCCATTATGTCTTTGTGATCCTTCGAAGAATTTGGGAGTACATTAAATCCCATCTGTTCCATTCCAAGATCTACATTAGTTGTTAGGTTGTACAAAGGAACTTTTCTTTGATACCAATTGTTGAACACACAAGAGTACAAGAGGGGGGTGTGAATTATTACCTATAAAAATTATTTAATTTGATCAACAATAATTTATCAAATGTGATTATCTAACAATAAGAAGAGAAACACATAAGAAAACAACCATAACTTCAAATTTACATGGAAAACCCAACAAGGGAAAAATCACGATGAGAAAGCTTCTTGGATCTATTGTCCAAATCCAACATCACAATTATATAAACAGGATTACAACTTTGTTTTAGGGAAACAACCCAAGGAAGCAACGACTCCTAGAAATATAATTTTTAGGATTAGAATATGATTGAAACTTTGTTGGAAACATAGTCTCTGTTGCACCAAAATATCGACCTATTAATGCCCAATACACTAATGAGACTTAATGAGTCCATGAAAGGTGATTAAGCCATGTCTCAAACCCGAGAGCTACACAACACAACATGAGGAGGCCAAGGGCACACACCTTGTAGCAATCCCCCCGGCACAAGTGAGGGGTTTGAACCCGTGACCCAGGATCTGATACCACTTGTTGGAAACATGGTTGTCATTTCACAAAAGGATTGAACTGTTAATGCCCAATACAACTGTGAGACCTAAAGAATTCATGGGAGTTGGTTAAGCCATGTCGCAAACCCAAGCTCTACGCTGCACAACACAAGGAGACCAAGGGCACACACCTTGCAACAAACTAATGACTTTATTACACTAGTTAGTCAACAATATTTTTATTTTATATCATCAAATTCTTTCATCTCACTGCCTTAAACATTCACCCTCTATTATCTTATTCACACACTCACACCAATATAACAAATTTGATCTTATATAGACTCTCTGCAAGCCTTCAAAACATCAGTTTAGTCGGCTTCAAAGTAGAGTGTAGATAAAATGTGTAGCACCACATTAGTCTACCACAAAACACATATGCCAAGAGGGATAGCTCATTGTGGTATAGAGAAAGGTTCAACTAGGCCTAAAAGAGATCTCAATATATCCTCCAAAGTGGCACAAACACACAATAACATGGCACAAGAATGAAAATATATCATCTCAGCCTATTAACCATTAATCAATGAGAGAAACAATATTGAACTACTTGTGTTAGTGGAAATATGGAGAAAATTCATGCGCTTCAAACCTTGAGCATTTATGAGACATGTATAGAGTCCACGCATGCTCATATAGTCAAAATACACAACCTTCTACTAGCACAAGTACATAACCACTTGTATAGATGAAGACAAATCATACCAGTCGACTGTATCACCTTGACGCTTTGAAAATTGAACTTGTGGTACACCAAAATATCTAAAAATTGAATAGAGAGTACCTTAGACATCTCATATCATGTCCTAAAATCTACTTTATCATTTAGTGTGGTGGAATGTAGAGCTTTCCAACTTGTCCTTTGAGATCCTTTTCTTTGCCTTGGTACAGTCTGGTACAATGTCATTTCTAAATTTTATTGCGAAAGAAGGTGTGACTTGAAACTTTGAAGATAACATCTTTTTAGCTTTGCAATCTTAAATTCTGAATAGCAAGACAATATCTTGCTTATGTAGAAGAATGCGAATTAGATTATTGTGTCTTTGCCTTAGAAGATAAACTTTTAAAGTCTTAGACAACTTTTCTATAACTTACTCTTATGTGAGTTACACTAAATTGGTAGTAGATCACTTCAAACATGTGTACTCACTATTGTATCTTAGTTAGACATCAAAATTGATTATATTTGATATAGAACTCATCGAAATATTGACTTGTAGAAGATACATTGATACACAATATGGACCTAAACTTTGGAAGATAAGGTATAACTATGTGCAATTAATACTTACTCCTTGTATTCCATCATCGTAAAGCTAAATTGCACCATAATGGATTGGTATTAATGATAACATGCGGGCACCATAACTACACTAATCTCCCCCTAGTCATGTCGTAGGTTGTCTGCACCACTCTTTCCCTTAGTCATACAAGTGTATTTGTATAGATGTATCATGGGTTGACATCAATGACAACGCACTACTCCATATTTGCAACATTTCCATTTTATATTGAATAACTACTTATCACCATCATAGCCACATCTATTACATTTGTTACTTGTTTTATTCTAACATTTATCAAATTCATTATATAGATCAATGTGAATTATCTTAGGTGACGATCATTGCATAACAAGCTCCATTTGGGTTCATTAACACCATCAAGTTTTCAAATTATAGGTGTAGAAGCAAGTAAGTTTTTATTTGTATATTCTAAAAATCTCAAATCCATGGTCAAAAGTTATTTTCGTGAATAAACTGTCAAACACATAGCTATAAAATATGCTTCACATAGATTTTGAAAAACTACCCAATTCATATTTCTCCATTTCATTTTTAACACATCCAAATTTAAGTAATTCTATAATAAAATTTCAAATATTAGAATCATAATTGTGAACAAATATATAACAATCATCAAAATCAATTGAAATATTTTATTCTTAATTCATTACTTCTTACATTTATAAAACCTAAAGAAAAGAAAAAAAAAGATTTACTCCTTTTAAATTACAATTTAAAAATGACCATTAAAATATTATATACATGTCTTTGAAAAAATCTATAAATTAAATAACCAAAGGTGAAACTACAACCTTGTTTTTAAAGCTTCTTCATATGCCAATTATAACCTTTTCTTAAGCTATTGATATTACTTTACAACTTGTTTAAATTCGTTGAAATAATAATTGAGAAGGAAAGTTTGTCAAGTAAGAAAAATGTGGTGGGTAGTTGAGTAATGTGGAAGCTTTGAATGCTTTAAATGTTGGCTTGACTTCTCAAATTAAAAAAACTAATTATGTGAATGAGGAAATATTTGTGGTATCTTTTTCCATTATTCAATGAGTAGCTCAACCATCACAAACTCATGCTAATTTATTCATGATTGGAGTTATCTCAAACCCGGGTTAGGTTTACAAAAACTTTTAGAATGAAAAATAGTAATGTAATGTTTAGTTAATTGGTTTAAGTGGGTCATTGTGGGGTTAGTGTTTCTATATGTATGGGAAATAGCACAATGATTCATTGATTAGATTTATTTGGTATGTTGGTGGGGTTAGTATTTATTAAGGTGAGAAGTATATAATTTTTTTATAATTTCAATTTTATTTTAAACATATTGATGCAACAATTGATTTGATATATTTTGTGTATATATTATTAATTTTTTTATTATAAATTATCAGTTTATTTTTATTTTTAATAGTTTGGATATATTATATAATAATTATTCTTGTATCTTAGATTAGATTATAGATGTTTTTTGTTGGTTAGACAAAATTATGTTTTTGAAAACATTCTTCTAATTCAAATATATATATTTTGTCTTCCCAAAGCAACCGTTTTAGAAATTTTAATTGATTCCTATTGATGTGCACACTTACTATTTTGAATCAATTGTTTGGGGTTATGTATTTAAGGAAAAACCTAGGGGCATTAGAATGAGAATCAAGCAAGGGAGATACAATAAAAGACCAAGCATTATCAATGAAAAATCAATTAAATCATACTGGAAAGCATCACATTACAAATATTACACTTAATCATTATGTGTAATCGTTCTTTTGTGCCTTCAAACTTATGCAAATAAATAAATGTTGACTTCTCCTAGTGAGATGTTGGGTATGGCCAAAATACCTTATTCTACTACTATTTAGAGCTTAATATATGCTATGTTCTATACACGAATAAACATTACACAAGTAGTGGGAGTCCTTAACTAGTTCAATACTAATCTTGGATGAGTACTATTAGCAAGAAAAGTGGGGAATTACAGACCAAAGCTATGAACCCCAAAGTATTCTCTATTTGTTGAATTTATAACCTAGACTTAATACTAAGACAAAGATATGAGGTTAATATAGATTGTGGAATAGCCATGGTAGAAAAATATAACACATAAACATGAATTAAATAACCTTCATATCATGGTGCATATAATAGATAAATTTATATGTTTAATTGAATATAAATATCTACTTATCATATACATCTATATAAATCTCCTTTCTAATATATCGTATCTTTTTACAAGTTGTGGTTCTTTTATATCTTTCCCTACTCTTTTTCCTTCTACTTTTACTACTACTCCATTACATAATATTCTATATTATACACATATATTTATCTAATATAATGTGTCCCTTAAAATCTATTACATGTCTAGGAGGTGTCTATTTAGTTAATACCTATGCAACCTCCTTGCAGTGGTTTATGGTAATATTTACAATGTTGCTTTGCCACTAGTGGATTCCATGCTAACATCATCCCACCTTCAAAAAAAAATACCTTTCCTCAAGTTAACTCTATCCTAGCAAAGGCTAATGATAATTCTTTAAATGAGCTCTATTCACATAACATTCTAAGACTATGTCATCAAGTGTCCAGAGTTGGATTGCCCCACTGTGTAGTATTTATGAATGTAGTATGGTCCAAGTCACCAAAACTTGAGTTTTCCTATTTTCTTGAATTTAATATCATAGAGTAACAGCAAGTCATATTCCTTAAATATTTTGAGACTTAAATTTCAATTTAGAAATATCAAAATGAGGGCTTTGCCAATTTTTATTTTAAAATGTCAAAAGATTGTTGACATTTTTGGTCCATTTGATAGAGATATTGGTTTTCTTATTAAGTAATTATTGTAATGATGTTGCTAGTGTTGCATATTCTTTGATGAATTTTCAGAGATAATTAGAATATCCTTATGAAAAAAATCACTTATAGTGTTGTCTTTGGTGGAGGTAGTGTCATGATTAGTGTAACATTCATATGATTGACCATCAAACCTTCTTTGTAGATAATGTGTCCTAGAAATATTCCAAAAGGTACCACAAAAATACATTTCTTGATATTTAGTGAAATTTACAAGATTTCTCAACTTTCTAACATAGTATAGAGTGCTTGGATGTGGTTTTTAATGAGACCATATACCATCCAATCATCTTGATAAAATTCCAATGTGTCAAAGATGAAATCTTTATATGTAATGACCATGATGTGACTAAATATTGTTAGTGCATTTTTAGGCGAAGCAGTATCATAGTGTACATGAATGATCCCCAATTTTTAGAAATGGTTGTTTTTGGTTGATCTTTCTCTCAAGCATTAACTTGATGATATGCAAAAACATATATTAGTAAACAAACACATTTCCTTATTTACTATAGATTTCTTAATTTATTTTGTCAAAGAAGTTGGAAAAGGGTCATGAAGGCATGCTTTATTAAGTTCTCTGAAATCTACCAAAATTATTATCCTCCAATTTAATTCTTCTATACAACCATAGGGCTAACTTATTTGACATCTTCTACTAGTTGGATGATACCTACGATAAGCATTTTATCTAGTTCATTATTCACTTTTTTCTTCATATTAGGATTTCAAGCCAATATGGATATTTTCTTTGGGGTTTCACTCCTTTTAACTAAATCTTCATAACTCCAACTTCTTCCTTGATTCCCTTCATGTCATTGAATGTTCGACAAAATAATTCTTGATACTTGGACAATAGTTCTATTACATTTGTTACTACCTATTCATCCTAATAGTCTCCTATTTTAGCCATTTTGGATCTTTTGTATATGCTATATTCTTGATGTAGTACAAGGATGGAGTGTTCTTAATAACATTTTTTGAATGTGTATTCAATTTTGGATTAGATTCTTTGGTTCCTCTCTATGGTCTTCATTCCCTTTTCAGGAGCTTTCTCTTACTAACTTTCAATATCTTTTAGAAAAGGCCCTATCTCATTTACCACTTGCATATTTGGACTTCCTTTGACTCCCTTACAACATCACAAGTGCTTCCTTCCATTGTTTTAACCTCTGCCCTAGTTTCAAGGTCACCTTGCCTATATCTAGGCCTATCTCCTAGTAACCCTTCCAAAGTGGTTTTTTGAGCATAACTAGTTGTAAAAAAGGATTATATAAAAAAATATGTACCTTTTTAGATACCCATTTGGACATATTATAATATATACCAAATTGGATAGGGGTTACTTTGGAGCAATGTCTCCAAAAATTGATTGGTATGCTGCAAAAATGCTTAATTAGGCCTATTTTTCAAAGCAAGTATGTGATATTGCTTCCCCAAACACCAAATATTCCTTCCAAGGATACAATAATGTCACATGGAGTCCTAATATGTAACTTACAATACTAGTTTGCATCATTTATCTACCCAAACTCAAAACCCTATCCTAACCTATCTTCATTAGCCTAATACTGAGGGTATTAGGCCTCTACATGCACCAATTTGCCCCAAACTCCAAACCCCGCACTACTAACCCTACTAACATGTTTTAAATCCTATTTAAAACCATTATAATACATTGCAAAGGTTAGATAAGTGGAATGGCTCTTTTTGGCATATTTGACAACAAACCCTCACTATTAGGGTTTATCAACCCGGTTTCACCAAAATGGCTCCCAAATGCTTCAAACTGAATGAAAATCAATAAAATCAAAGCCAAAATTCTCTTAAGTAATAATAATACCAAACCCAATTAATTTCATGATAGTAGAAACCTGTACAACTCAGTACCACGACCTGTAACAACAAATTTTATGAGAAAACACATAAATCTAAAGTTTTTATTGCTTTTTGTGCATTCGAAGTCTTCAAAAACCTTTCCTTGACCTAGAAAAGTGGTATTTAACTCATTATAACCCTTTCCCAATGGCTCATAACCAACTGTCAAACTTATGACCGTTGGGATTCATTAAAACATGAACACAACCTATGACATTCTCTTAACCAACGTTAGGTAACTATGTGTAACCCCTAAACATGAATCCACATTGAAATAAATGATAGATACATGACTAAAATGGTCTCTTGGACCTTATTACAAGACCAAAATTGAAAGGACAAAATAAAATTCCAAAATGGCCCCTTGGAGGCATGATCAATGCTAGGTGCTCCTGCACCAATTTTCCTCCCTTATCTTGAGTGGTTGATTATAAAATTTGTCTAGAATTATTATGTAGTTGTATTTCTATTTCTCCTTCATCTACTTAAATATGTAGTTTATGGTTTTGTTCTTAATCCTCTTGGTTTGTATTGTAACATCTTCTTGATGTTGGCTGAGCTTATTTTTTCATCCATTCAATTATCTTTTAGATACCTTCTATCCTAGGAGGTGGTGTATTTGGTGTATATTGTGACCTGCGTAGCCTTATTCTACTAGTCAAAATATAATTTCTTTCATCTGAAGTAGTAAGCCTACATGTATATGCCTTCATCGTAGAATGAGAAGCATTTTGGAGTGTTTTCTAGTATTTGGTTTCAATCCATCATTCTTGGTTGATATACCATGTTAGCCTCAAATTCATAGAATAACAAGAGATTGTGATTGGAAGAGTAGATGGGTAAGTACCACAATTTTATTTTTTTGAGGTTTCATCTCCTCTTGATATTCTTCTTCAAAGGTGTCCTTGTGGATGTATTTGATGACCAAATATAAACTCTTTGGAACCCTCTAACACCTTTCAAATGTATTCTCCTTATAGCTCTATCCCATCTATTTGGATCTTGAAGTTAATCACTCTTAGATTTGGTTGGGGCATTCTAAAAATATTATTGTACCCTTCTTAAGTTATAAAGATCATAATATTCATTGCCATAGAATACACAATTCATCCTTTTATCTAACCATCATTCTATGGTGTAATGGCCAAGTTTACTACATTTATAGCAACTTGTGACATCTCTTTTGTGGTTTTCCATTCTATGTCCTTTAACTCATCTATAATTGAATGGTCCATTCTCCTCTTGATAATTTTATAGAGAGGCATTCTATAATGTATCAGCATTTATTTTATTTCTCCATGGTGGTTGTCATTGCCTTACATCTTGCGTATACAAAGGATGATTTGCAAAACCCTTACATATGATGTATTTTGGTCTATTTCTCTATCATATCCTTTGCTTAGTGGCAATCTAGGGTCCAAATGTGCTTTTATATCTATTAGAAGAACATCTTTTAAGGGGCACTTATTTGTCTTGTGATCATCCCATTCTCTACGAGTTCACAAAATATATATTAGATATTTTGTGCTATTTTTTGAAGATGCACCTTCATTGTTGCTACTCTTTTTCTCCATGTGCCTTTAGGTAGTTATTTGTCAATTGTCCATCTTGTGACCAATTATAAGAACACCATATGTTCCTCTCACAATTATATCATTGTGCAAAGTGATTTGTTTGACTATCAATTTTAGTTTTATATTGCCCCACTTTCCTTTTCTTTGTATGATTTCCTCTATGGTCAAGCCTCAATATGGTAGGCTAGGGTTACCACATCTAAATATATATCAAATATTCTTCCATATATGTTTTCTTGAATGTCATTTTATAGTATGGAGATGAACCATTCTACCTTATACTTCTCCATTAATGGTTCCTCCAACTTGCATGATATTTCTTTAGACCATTTATCATATTCTTTAACCAAATCTCCTTTTCTCTATATCAAATTTCTCATCTTTCTTACACTCTTGAGTAGTACTTTCAAAGTGTCAAATTTTACTAGGAAATCTTTCTTTACCCCCTCCCAATCTTTATCATATTTAGGATATGTCTTTTATACCAATTTAATCTATCCTTCCTTAAGGATACCATGAAGTACAATAGTTTGACCTTATGTCCATTGATGTCTATTCTTTTCCATAATGATTCTAGAAGGAATATGTGTTATGTTGCTTTGGCAGTATCTTTCCAGAACATTGTAATCTTGATTAATGAATCCATTTTGTACTTGAATTTCTCTTGTTTTGATTTGATGAGGGGTTGAATCTCTTTCTTCTCCATTTTTGTACTTTTTACTATGATAGATTTATTTTCTCAATCCTTATCTCTTTCTAATGTAGTTTCAAAGTTCTCTACTCAACATGTATTCACAATCTACTATAATTATATCTTGTGGAGTCTTTTCTTCTTTCTATGGTATCCCTTCAACTAATATTAATATTGTTTTATAGGGCATATGGGATGGGTCCCAGTCCAAGGTTTGTGACTCTTCATAACATTGTTTCACTTTTAATGAGACTTTCTTATTTGTAATAAAATTTTGCTAGCTAGTGCCAAGATACTTATTTACCCAAGCCGAGTATGGATTTGTTATCTTTTTGGATCCCTTCTCCATAATTTCCTTACACTTCTATTGACCATTTGAATCTTCCAAATAATCTTATTTAATTGATAGAATCTTTTTTGGATTTTTCAAATAATCAATAAATTTATAATCTAGTTTAATTGTAATATTAGATAGATTTGGTTTCACTATTGAGTTTTGGGAGAGATTTGGTAAGGATAGAGCCTCACTGCTCTTACAATCCTCTACCAATGTTCTCTTGGATTCTCCATATTCCTTTATGCTCTTTAAATACATTTTTGTTAACATTTTTGAGTGTAAGATTGATTGTTTTGGAGTTTTTCAAGGCCCCTTTTCTATCTATTTGCCTTTTAATTTTCATTAACACCCACATTGATGTGCTCTCTCATTCTCTTCTTAGCATTCTCTAGTCTTTTGTGATATATTTATTTCCTTTCAACATTCTATATATGTCTCATCTCTTCACCATTTGGGCTTTCCATGTTAACTCTACTTGTCGATTCAATTTATTCCTTAATCTCTCTTGATTTATTATTATCTTCTTTTTCCAAGGGTTTTTAGGTTTAGTTTTACACAACTTAATTTCATCCTATAGTATTTACTTTGTAGATTCCTCTAATGGGTCACATATTTTAAAGTATTCCTTTCAAAGATTCCCCCCCTTTCCACTCTCCACCCATTGATGACTAACCCTCCCTCATGTTGAAAACAATGAGATGATACCATAGATTATAAGAAATTTTTTATCTATTTCCCAAGTATCCCTATCTATAGCAAGATTAAATATTTCCTCTTAATCTTCTTTATACTACCTAACAACGGAACCGATGTTAGCAAGAAAGGTGCGGAGTCACTGATTGAAGTTGAGAGCACCAAAGTATTCTCTATTTATTGTATTTATATCAATATCTATTCATCATATACATCTATACAATTCTCCTTTCTAATATATTGTCTCCTTTTACAAGTTGTGGTTCTTTTATATCTTTTCCTACTCATTTTCCTTCTACATCTACTACTACTTTGTTACATAATATTCTATCTTATACACATATTTACCTATTGCATGTCTAGGAGGTGTATATTTAGTTGGGACCTCTACAACCTCCTTGTGGTGGTATGTGCTCTGATTTACATTGTTGCTTAGCCATTGGTGGATTCCTTGTTGACAAGTACTCTATTTGTTATCATGGTAATTCTACATGATAATAACACGCAATGAATATTCATGGATTTATGAATTTAGATTTGGATGGAGATGTTGATAGGAAGGGATCCATGAGTGGATATGCTTTCACTACATTTGGTGGTGTTATTAGTTGAAAGAGTAAGCAGACGGTTATGATCACTTTGTCCACTACAATAGTAGAGTATATGACAAATACTCATGCTTTTAAGGAATCTATTTGGGTGTTTTTTTTTTGTTTTTTTTTCAAATTTTGAGCTACATCCAAGTGTTATTACAACTCTATATGATAGTCAAAGTGCCATATGTTTGACAAAGAATCCAACCTTTCATCTAAGGATGAATACTATTTATGTATAGTACGATTTTTTTTGTTATGTGATAGAGGATGGAAGGGCGATGTTGGAAAAAAATGACAGTTTTAGATGTATTAAAAATGCTAGTGATCATAAAAAATTTCAAGAGATTCTATGAGTCTATGGGCCTCTCAACCTTTAACAATTAGTTCCTAATTGCTCCTCCTCCCTTTTTTCTTGAAACATATTTGACAAGTGGTATATTATTAGGAAGGTTTCTAAACCTTGTGCTTGTTAAAAAAGTGTTTGTAAGACTATGAAGCATACAAACTTAATTGCTAGGCTATAGATTTCATTTTGAATAAAATATTTTTGGGGGGTTTGTTTAGTATTTCTTCCAAGCATACCTATTGTATAGACATTTTTTATCTACAATTTAAAACATAGGGCCACAATGATCTCTATATCAAAATTTAAATTACCTCTAGAAGTTAGCTTCCCATATTAGGAATGTAAAAGTATATAGGATACATAAAAGAGCTATAGGAGGGAGTTACATTTATTGATCAAATTATGATACAATTTATCACATTTTAGAAATCATTTTTCAAAGGATATAATGAATTTAAAATAGAACACCCAAGTCGGTTAGGGGACTATGATACACTTATGAAGGATTATACTATTTTTATCTCATAAACTCATCTTAGGATTTGGGTGGTTTTCTAACTAGGTATGTGGGCACTAGATTTTTTGGTGGTTTTATCTCATAGTTTAATTATTACTATTTGATGGTTTCATGTATTACTTCTCCTATTTATTGGATGCTTAGGATGGAGATTTTGGATATAAAATTTTGTAGGTATGGTTATGTTACCATAATTTCTTTACAAGTGTATTGTAACCATGTTTATAGTACTAAATAATACATTGGGTTACTTTGGAGTGTGGGGGTTTTCTCACTTTCCTCATGTACACCTATCTTGTAGTATAAGTTTGCTTATATTTTATATATTTTTCTCCTCTATGGTTGTAAAGATTTAAAATTTACACAATACTCTCCTCCAAGCAAGTAGTTCAAGAAGTGTTTATGTGTACCTTGCTTCCTTTAACAAATAAATAAATATAACTTGTATTCAAAACTAGTAACACTAATTCAAACCAATAATTGATGTGGGTTGCATCAAATTTAATGTTGGAGACTATTTTCTCCTAATGTGTTAAGGGAAAGACACCATTGCTCGACGATTTTCCTATCAAAATTTACTAAGCATGTTACTTGGATAGATTTAAGTATATTGTTCTTGTTGTACTTGAAGAATCTCAACATTTGCATGTTTTGTAATTTATTACTTAATAAAATCATGTAAGCTTATAATAAATCTTGTAGCTTGTTGACTTGTTCTCTTATTAGAGCCTTAATTTACCTTGAATAAAGTGTTTTTACTTTACTTTTTTAAATTTTACATAAGGTAAAAGCATAATAGTATGTCTAAATTTTTAAGAAAATGTTTCAATCACATAAAATACTAAAATAATTAATAAACTTTAAAATATCAAAAAATAACCATGTGATGCAACATTAGTTTCTTTGATTACTCATTAAAAATTTAGACAAAAATCTTGTTGAAGCAAACCTGTATATCATTTCCTCAAGTTGATATTTTATAGTGCCTCAATTGGTGTTGTGGGTGTAGTGATTTATAATCGAAGATAACTAAGAAAATTTTGTTAAATTTAGTTCATTTTTTTGGGTGTTTATGCTAATAATGAATGTAAATGGTTAGTTAATGTAGGTCTTCGTTAGGTGAAAGAGTTGGGGTATAATAAAATGCCTATAAAAGGAGATTCTTTGATGGTCATTTAGGGATCGTTAGAAAATTGCCCAAATTCAACTAGAATGATAAATTATACTTGGAGGAATATTTATATATTTCTTATAATTTTGATTAAGAAAATCCATCCATAGCCATCATGTTCATGTAATAAGGTAATATATTCTCTAGATAATATTTGAGTTTGCCTCTCTCTTTTCTCTTATTTACTAGTCAATTTTGTGGATTTTTAGGATGGTTTGGGATCTCTTATTGAGTAAATCTTCCTTCATAATAATGTCATCAACACTAGGAATTGTGTATTTTGTTTGGACCCCTACTTATTCTTTATTGTAATATGGTATTTCCTTTCATGGTCATAATATATTTTTATCTACTTTCTCATTCTCTTTCTTGTAATATGGTATTTCCTTTCATGACCATCATTTTTTGTTGGTTGTTTTCTAATTCCCTTTCATAATAATAAAAAAAATCATGATGTCGAGGTTGCCTACTGTGATTTGTTTTACATATAAGAGGTTTATTGGTGTATGTATGTTGGCACAAATGAATTTTCTTTATATCTATCTCCTCCATCTCATTTTCTAGTGTCTAGTAGTAATGTAAGAAGCTCTATTATTGCACATCTATTACCCACTCCCATTTTTTGGTTTTTATGGGTTTCACTTCCTTTAATTGTAGATTTTCGGACCCTTACATAATCATTCATGAGAATAAGGGTTCAAAAATTTGGAACCCCCCTCTACAAAATGTTATAATAGACAAACATTTGAAAGGAGTCGTTGATTTTTTTGGCTCCTACTTTTATTAATCTAGGAAAATCTATCTTGTAGCTTGGAGGTGTGAAGGACACCTAAATATTACAAAGAAATCCCTCCATTTAGGAGAAATTTCTATAATTCCTAGAAGAAAAGGTTTCTAATGTTGAGTTATAGATTTTGGTTAAAGTTTTCTTATTGTTCCATATCAAGTCACATTTTGATATCCATACCCTTTGGATCATGTCACAAGTGTGCAACTCTATTGCAAGGAGAGATTAAGAACTAAAGAGAGTTAAAGGTGAATAATTTGTATATTTATATTTCTCTTGAATATATATGAAATCTCAAAAAACTACTATATTTCAAGTATACATAAGGAATTTATGGTTCTTGGAAGGTTGTTATTGAACTTATTATTGCAGTGCATAGTGATGTTGGAGTCGCCTAAATTGCTATTGAATTTTTATAGTTTGCAATCAAAGTTGGTGAGATTATTTCTAACTTTTAAAATTAATGCTTAGAGTATGTTTAGTGACTTATATAAGTGGCATAATCAATGTACATGGAAAAATAAGCATTATGCATGTTGCCAAAAACATAACAGTAGTTTAATCAAAGATAAAAAGGCCATAATTTATTAAATTTGTCTCAAAAAGAGTGATCTTTGAGGTCAAAGTATTTAGCAATTTAGTTTCTCTTCCTTTTATCTTTCATTTGGATAGAGGAAGTTTTTAGAGGATTCCACACCTAGAAGTGGTGGGATTCTATCATATGATTGCTATTTTTTTGTAGTGTTTTTCCTTCATGTAGAGAGTAAGATTAGGTACCATTGTAGCTCCAAAAGTGCGAGGGACCTATAGATTCCAATAGGGCATGATATTTACATTTATTCATCCTTATACTAAGTTTTCTTCTCATTATAACTAAGGATGTGAGAGTTCATCATTTCATGTTGAAAGGATTTCAACCCTTATCTCTATTATTTGGAGGTTATATTTCCTTCTCTTTGCTATTACATAGAAAGAGTTGTTGCAAACATATGTCAACTTTAGGATAATTCATAGGTATGTGTTCAAAGTCAATGTAGCATAGATCTTTGGAAAGACACAAGAGTAATGCAATAACTTATACCAATTATGAATTAGTGGCATGAGGAGAAAATGCTCTTTCTTACTATATTTTTCTATCCATTTCAGAGTTTCTTTGACAATATTTTTGTGTGGCAGTTATGTGGCTTGCAATTTTTATTTTATTTTATTTTGCATGTTTGGTAATTTTATCTATTTTAATTCCTTGATTGCACATCCCCTGGAGACTACATTAATCATAGTTAGTGTTGGTGTAGGATTAAGGTAGTTTATCGAGCTTCTTATTAAATTAATCTATTGATGAATGGAGTGTAGCATAGGTTTTCAATTTTATGGATCATTTTCTTTTTGACGAGTTCCTTTGAATCTTGGTAATATCATCTTGTTCTTCAAGTCAAGACCAAGTTTCTAGAGCATGCTTCCATAGGTAATATCTATGTGTCAACAAGGAGGTGTTGATTTTTTTTTGCTATATGCTCCATTTACTATTTACACTCAATTAGAAAATACCTCTTTGTTATCCATTCTAAGAGAATTCTTGAGATTACAATTGTTTTCACCTTGTTACTAGTGGAGAATAGCATCATATACCACTCCATTCAAGATTAGGAATTTATACATAACATAAAATCCATACAACTTGTTGAATACAAAAATATGGATATAGGAAAAATCTCCATATGTCAACAAATTTAAATAGACTCATCTTAATGAAAATAATAAAATTTGAAGATGAGGTGTAATGCCTCGCCAAGAAACCCTAAAGGATTCAACTATAACTCTCAAAAAGAGTGATTTTTAATTTTTTTTTTTTTTTATAAACATTAATGAGCTTAAAAATGCATTAAGTTAAACACTGCAATAAAATTTGCACAAGTAGAAGACTTAACTTAAACACCTAAAAGGGTTTCCAATGAAGATTACTCGATTAATCTATTGAACATTAAAGTGTATTAATCCAATTAACAATGAGATTGATTAAACCTATTCAAGATAGAATGATTACCACATGAACACAATAATTAGATACCATAAGAGATTAAACTAAGCATGATTGAATATATACAACTGTCATTAGTTACATTACATCACTAAATCTACATTCATCATAATCCGTATTACTGCATTTGGTTAATAACTTCATACATACAATTAAGATTAATATCACCTAAATTACATTATACATTTTAACCACAATACCATTCATGCATCCAAAATTAAAAGGAACTAGATGAACACATACACCATACAACACAAGTTGATAACGGAGTTCACCCCTAATGGGCTATGTCTCCGGGTCCACTTCAAGTGCAAGACCATTCTATTAAATAAAAGATATAAAATACAAATTTTTTTACATCAATTACATCCTACCAACAAGGCGTATATAAACAAATGATACATATGACCATAGAGGGTCCAAGAGATACATGAATGATCCGAGAAGAAGAAAGAGGATCCATCTGAAACATGGTATAGAGTAATTACAAGAGAATGACTGGAGCACTAGCAAAACTAATTCCTCACAATCCATCATAAGCTTCCCATGGTCTAACATGAATATCAAGTACTCACAAAAAACATAAACAATTAGATATGACTCCCACAATAGTGCTTGAAACAAAATCAACACAAACTGCACACTAGTGAACATAAGGGAAGAGTGTCATCACATAGCTTGGTATGGTTACCATGGCAGGCCTCCATAGGTCCCGACCCCCATCATGGGTTACCATGGTAACCTCTCCCAAACCCCTAGCCCCATCCAAGTCTCATGTGGACCCAAACAATCCTTTCGCGAGGACAAGGTTGTTGGTTTACCATTCCAGACCTTCCAACTGCATCCCGAGTCTATACAAACACTCAACCATGAGCGGGACACAATTAATCTTATTTAATATTTGAACTACCAAACCCCATAATATATTATTAAGTTATCACTTACTTAAACAAACTTTCGAAGGGTTATCCTGCTAACCACTTTGGGCGTGACCCCCACTCGAAAGCAACTCTCCCTTATGACACTACACAAACCAAAGGACTCCAAGGCATAACAAAAAGCCAATATCACAAAAGGGAGTTCAAAATAGAAAATTGAGTAATTCACTAGGTTACCCAACTCCACCATCTAGGCTAATAAACTGGAGTTAGTACAGAATTTGATCTCCTCACATGCCAAGACCACAAAGAGAGTAAACAACAAGAAAGGTCAAAGTTCACATGTAACCAAATAGACTTGCAAAAATAACTTGCATTCAAACATATACAAACATACACACGAGGATATTGCCCCTTTTTATAAAAAACACTAGAATACATATACAACATTACATCCAATCAATATTTACTAACTTTAATAATTGCATATACATATATACATATATACATATACATATACATATACATATACATATACATATACATATACATATACACATACACACACACACACACACACACACACACATGTGTGTGTGTGTGTGTGTGTGTGTGTGTACATACATATACATACACACACACATGTGCGTGTGTATATATATATATATATATATATAAACTGATAATCATTTTTAAATAATATAATTTATTTTCACCAAAACATTCTTTTATCTCCAATTGCCAAACTGTGTATATACCACAAATATGGGTTTATATATATATATATAATAAATTGATTGCACTTTATTGTTGATTGGGTGAATAACAAAAAAAATACTGGGCGCATGATTTGGGGTGTGGTGTCGTGTGCAGCCCCAATGTGGGTTGCAACCCATATATGTGAGGCTGCACCCACATATGGGGTGCGCCCCACTGTGTGTGTGTGGGGTCGAGCCCCAGGGTCCCCCACTCGACACATTAAAATAAATATATTTAAAAAAAACACATAAAAATTCTAACTATAAAAAGTTTTATGACAAAAGTAACATTTTAAACATAAATTTTTGTGAACTGAGAAAGATGAACCTCTGTTCCAAAACACGGGGTAATATTCTTTCAACAAAGATTTTTTTTTTGAAAATAAAATATGACAAAATTTTCCCAGCATCATTTTAAAATTTAAAAGGGAAAATTGAATCAAGATTTAAGCCAAGATTTTAAACTAATTTTGCAACCCAATAATTTTCTTTCCAACCAACTCCTTTTCCCCAAAATTGAAAAATTTATGAACAATAAAATTCCCAAACCCCAATCCAATCTTTTCAAAGGATTTTATCGTAGGGAAAATTTAAATGAAGAAATCATTCTACTAAAGCAAATATTCTCAATTTTACACAAAAGAAACCTCTACTAATTTAATTTCAAAAATCAAACAAAGAACATAGAGAATACATTTGCAATACATTTTTTTAGTTTTGACCAAAACAAAAGTTTTAAGAATCCAACCTTCACATACTTTCCTCGAGGAAATTTGGAGCCCAACCAACAAAACCAAAATCTCCAACCAACCAAGTTTAGCCAAAAAAATACAACAAAGAAAATTTCTCCCCAAAATTGAAAAAATTGGAGCATATGAGATATTTTCCCACCCACAAAACTTTTGCATGCAATGCACTCAACAATCCATTTTTTTTTTCAAATTTTAAATTCAAATATAATTTCTTTTCCTAAAACAAAACATTGAAATTTAAATTTCCTCATGACCAAAAGTCAATAAGAGGATATTTTATTTTCACAACTTTAATTACCTTTTTCTAACAAAAACATATAACACAAAATTAAACCACCATATGATTTTCAGGGATAAAAATGGACTATTAATTTAATTTGCTCACTTGGTGAAAATGGTTTATTTGTTTTAATACCAAAGGGGGTCCTTTTAGTTTAACCCTAATTTAATTTATTTTGACGATAAACTTTAATCCATAATTACCCTAAGATAAAATAATAAATTTCACAATTAATATACTAGAAGGATTTAACAAATCACAAAACGGAACACACACAAACTCAACCAAACATTGTAAAGACATGACTTGCATACCGAAATTGACAAAGATGACCAAAGATTAACAACGCTCACCATTGAGCAAGACTAGGGACGATATGAAGGTCAGGTGGAGTCAGTACCCCCATACCTACACGACACTAGCACCTGCAATTCCTGCATCACCGAGCCAATATATATATATATATATATATATATATATATATATATATATATATATATATAAAATTCAATAAAAGTGTTAGCCCGGGGTCAGTACCACATAAATCAAATTAACAACTAATCATACATAATAATTAATGCGTAATCAACATTCACCGATACACACATCAAGCATAATACCTGAATATAACATCACAACATGGTATATCAACCATCCAAGTAAGCCACTAAAAAGTCAACCAAAGTCAAACTGGGTTTAAAAGAGTCTAATCAGGGGAGGGGTACTACATGAGGTGTTTCATCCCTATTTTAATTTTTTTATAATGGTTGTAATTTTCTTTTATTGTTTTATTATTTCTTAATTTATCATTTTTCGATAATAAATCTTTTCAAATAATCAATCTATTTATTAACTTCTTTATTTATCTATTTGATAAACTATATACCATTTATTTTTCTATATTTAACTTATTTTTTTATATAAAATACTATATGGTATAGTTAAGTGTTGGATAAGAGAACTACATTTTAACATGTGATATATGTGGAAGTACCTTTTGAGGTGTATGTGGGCACTCTTATCCACTATTATTATTATTATTCTATATACCTTTAGAAAAGATTTTATCTTGCACAGAATTTATTCTTGCGAGTGTCTTAAGCTATGGTGAGGATTTTTTTTTTCAAATCGTTTTATAACAACATGCAATCAATGTTAATTATTTTAGAAATCAAAGATTTGTTAGCAAACTTTGTCATTATTACGTTTTAACCAATCTCTTATCATCAAAATCTAATTAATTATGATCATTTCACTTTCAAAAATAGGATTTTTTTTTACATAAATATGAAATATACTTTAATATAATATTTTTTTAATAAAAAAGTGTTGAGTTATATAGATATTCGTGTTTCTATTTTCATATATTAAATCATAAGATTATGAAAAGTATATATTTAAATTCAAAAATTGTCATTGTTTTTAATAATCATGAGTGGGGAGGATCCAATGTATGCAAATTATTCAATTCAAACTTAATCTATTCACATTTTTGAGAATTTTGAATGTAATAATATCATAATAATTACGACCCTGTAGACGATGTTGGCATAATGTGATGGTTTAAATGTGGTGTTGTTCTTGCTGCCAAAATTCAAGCTCCATTAAAGTATTGTTGAATGTTTATGTTGGGGGTGAGATCTCCTACTCGTGACCTCATTGGTCATAGCTCTAGATAAAAAGCGTTTACCCCTAAAAAATAAAAAATAACAAACGAGTAATTCCTATCAAAATACTCTTCCATATGTATAAGTCATCGACAAAAAATACTAACAAACTTATAATTCCTAAAAAAATATTCTTACATATCTATAACTCACTACCATAAAATAAAAACTATATTGATGATAAATATACTTTTATACAAACAATTAATTTTTTTTTTTGTTGATGAATAGACATTTCCATTAATATTTAAGTAAAAGTACACTATTCACAAAAAAAAGTAGGGGGATACAAGATCACCCCTTAAGAGTCAGATGGGGAGAACTCGAAAAAACATTAAAATAGAAACACAGGCAGTATTTGGAAGTAGAAACAACACAAGAAAAACTGCTAAACGACTAAAAAGGTGACAACAAAAAGCAGAGGAGGATCATGATCATCCTTAAGACCTAATACATCAAGAAGATCAGAATTGATAACTTTATTAATTATACCATCTATATATCTAAATTATTCTACCAAATTTCTATATGTGTATTTTCTTTCATATTGTTTTCATAAATTGTTCTAATCTAACGGTCATAAACAACTAAGTCTACTAATCATCTAACAGTCATAAACAACTAAGTCTACTAATCTGTAATATTTAACTTGATGCCCTCCTAAATGACACAATATTTAGTTCAAGATCAAACAACACAAAACACACAAGATGTTAGAGTTAGTCAATCAAAAACTAAAACATGATGAAGGCATTCCAAAGGAGACACTAAAAACATGTTAATGAATCTAACTAAAGAAGTAAGACAATGAGATATCTCCAACTATCTCTTAACATGATATTAGTTCTTTCTCCCTTGTTCCTCTCCTCTCCAAGTTCCAAAATAGTGTAGCTCTCAGCAGCTTTTTGCACTATGGATGCTTATGGAGGATTGAGATTGTAGAATAGCTCTAAACATGAAATGAAAAGCTATTTTAATGCTAAAATGATGTGTTTTAACCAAAAGACAATATTTAGTTATGCTATGCTAAATGCTCTCTAAAATGGCTATAGTCTAAATGCTTACAAGTTTTCAGGATCTGGATTATGAAGGAATGGGCTCTATTTATAGGAAAAATGGAGCAATGGATGGCCAGGATTGAAAGGTTTAATCAAGGGTCAAGCTTGAAAGTTGGGGATCCATGTGCACAATTTGCATCAATGAAATGGTGACAAGTGTCAACATAAGATTGGGTTGAGAGAAGAGGTTGGAGGCATTAAATGCCTGAGGAGACCTCATGGTTATCTAGAAGGTAAGGGTCAAGCCTAAATTAGGATTACCCACTAGATTAGGAGTTAATGCAAGGATAAACCTTTGTGCAAATGATTAAGAGATAATCATGGTCAAAGCATTAAAGGCTTGATGAGACCCTTGGGTTGGGTAGAGGTTGAGTCAAAACAAATGTTTTAACCATGTGGGAGGGTTTGAGGTTACCATTAATGGTTATTGGAGACTTTGGGGATTAAGTGGTTGAAGGTTGAAAGCCTTCAATGGTTATCAAAGACTTTGAGCCATTTAGTGGTTGAAGGTTGGAAGCTTTCAAAGGTTATCCAAGACTTTGAGACATTTAGTGGTTGAAGGTTGAAAGCCTTTAATGGTTATCAAAGACTTTTAGGCTTTGAGAAGTGACTCCATTTTGCTTAGGAATGTGACAATAATTAGGGGATGGATTAAGTTAATTAGGAAGGGGTTAGAAGAATCTAGAAGGGGATTAGATTTTGCAAGTGGATTTGGTGGGTGAGGGAAAATAGGATTTTATTTAAAATAAAAATTCATTTATTTCAATAAATGTGTGCAAGTTGTATTTGGATAAATATTCAAATAAATATTAATTTATTTAAATGAAAAAAAAAAGGAAGATAAAGCATTAAAATGCTTGAAGACTTTGAGGGGAACCATTAAAGGCTTGAAGACTTTAAGGGAAGACATTAAGTTTGAAGACTTCAAAGCCATCAAGTTTGAAGACTTTAAGGGAAACCATTAAAGGTTTCAAGTGGGTGAGGATAAATAGGATTTTAAATAAATAATTTATTTAAAATAGTTGTGCAACTTGCATTTGTAGGAAAATGCAAGTGGGTGGAGGATAAAGGTGATTTAAATAAATGATTTATTTAAAATAGTTGTGCAACTTGCTTTTGTAGGAAAATACAAGTGGGTGGAGGATAAAGGTGATTTAAATAAATGATTTATTTATTTAAATGTGAGAGGTGGGATTTTGGGGGATTTAAATAAATATTAATTTATTTAAATGTGAGAGGTGGGATTTTGGGGGATTTAAATAAATATTAATTTATTTAAATGTGAGAGAATATTTTAATTAAATAAATATGATTTATTTATTTAATTAATGGTCTGAATTTGGTTAAGTGAATTAAATCAAATAAATTGAATAATTTATTTAATTAATAGGAGAAGAGGGTTAAGATGAATTAATTAAATATATTTATTTAATTAATTATTAATTGATGGTTAAATAATCAAATAAATATTAAATATTCATTTAATTAAGTGGACAAATTTATGTGACTACATAACTTATCTCAATACATATAAAGGTTGAGGAAGGGAATATAGCTTTTTATCATAAAGCCTTGGTGCATAGCTTAAGAGAATAGAAATAATTGTTTAAAGGTGTGTGTAAGAGAATACAATTCATTTATTTCTCATGTAAAGATCCTCACAAGAATCAATTTTATTTTTTTGGATTACAGTCTATATCTTGTTGGATGATAAAATTTTTAATAGAAAATGTAAGGTAAGAGATAGCTTTGAGCACAAAAGACAATACAATCCAAAATATATAAATTCCAAGTGATAGTCTTCCAAAAAAAAATTATTTAAATAATCCTCCAAAGCATTACAAAGCATGGAAACCAACACTACATATCAATCCAACTAATAATCCAAGTAATAAGGATGAATTTTAGAAAATAAAAGTGAATTATATGGAAATTGTTATTATTATATTTGAAGCATGTCTATCATTACCAAACTCATACTATTAAATCACACTTATCTAAGGGTGAAAGTGTGAATTTATTGATGTAGAAGCAAATCAGATCTTTTTATAAAACAATTTTAGGTGTGGTAAAAAGTGTGAATTTATCGATGTAGAAGCAAATCAGACCTTTTTATAAAACAATTTTAGGTGTGGTATCTAAATGTTCAGAATAAAGGATTTTTTAAATCACAAATTATATATTTGTGAGAGAGTAAAGTATTCTAAATTATTTTAGATAATTGAGTTGGGATAGAGAATGTGTATTGATTTGGATTTGAAAGTAGAAATAAACAATGATAATAAACATATGTTTCGAAATTAGAGATCAAAATTTATATTTTATATTATTGATAATTTGAATGTGTGATGGTATTTAAGATGGACATAATAAGAATCAAATTTTAAATTTTGGGGAAATGTTGTAATATTAGATTAAATGTAAGTTTATGTAAATGGTTTCCAAGCATACATATTTCAATCTGATACAAAGAAATGAATTTTGATCATGGAAACAAATGTGTAATTTGTAGACCTTTTGTACCTAGAAATAGATATTCATGTGTGAGTGTTTGAAACTGTAATAAATGTGATTAACATATTAAGAGTCAAATTACAAGAGTTTAGGAAATGTTTGTAATTCTAGGTTGAATGCATATTGAAGCAGTCACCAGGGAGGAGGGACCTCAAAGAGATCAATCCGAACCAGTCGACAAGAGTAAACACAACAGAAACACAAAGATATGATAGAGGCAATGCATAACGAATTATTTTATTGCATGAAATTTGATTACATCCAACCAGTAACAACCAGGTTACAACATACCGACTCATAGGCCTGGTAGAATAGGTCACAGCTAGGACCTTGAAGCTTATGATCTATCTTCTACACACAGTCTAGCTACTTGATTCTCTGCTTGATTCTCTCTTTTCTGGAGAATACTATTTTGTCAACGCCAAAATGTCTAGCTAAACCTCCACTGTGTTTCTCCTTTATCATATTCTCTCTCATAGAACTCTTAGGTATGCACAACTGAACTCCTCTAAATAACATCCCATCCTAAATAAAATAATCCAACCATTTGCTTCTATCTACCATAACCAATTCTCTACATGCTTTCCAAGGTTTTGCAAAATCTGTGCCTTCATCATACAAGGTCTTCAAATCTTTAAATCCTAATATTGTTACTCTCATCTCTGTCAGCAAATTCCTTCTCCTACTCAATGCATCAATAACTTTGTTATATTTCCCACTTCTATGCTTTAACACAAAGGTGTCACTCTGCAAGAATTCTACCCATCTCATATGTCTTTGATTCAACTTACTCTGACTGTTCAAATACTACAAAGCTTGATGATATGTATACAACACAAACTCCTTAGGCAACAAGTAATGTCTCCACTTCTTCAAGGCTTGAACTATGACATAAAATTCTTGATCATACACTGACTATCTCCTCTGGGCATCATTAAATTTCTCACTGAAATAGGGTACCGCTCTTCCTTCTTGACTCAAAATTGCTCCTATTGCTATTCCACTTGCATCACAATCCATTGAAATACTTTATTGAAATCTGGTAAAGCTAACATGGGCTACTCAGTCACTTTCTGCTTCAACAATTCAAAACTTTTGTTTGCTCCGGTGATCCACTTGAATTCCTTCCAATCTCCTCTCATGGTCTTAGTCATAGGGTTACAAACTAAACTCAAATTTATGATAAACTTCTGGTAAAAACTAGCCAATCCATGAAATTATCTTACCTCTCCAATGCTTTCCGGTGTAGACCATTCAACAATTGCTTTCACTTTCTCAGGGTCCATCTTCAAACCATCCTCATATATCACAAATCCCAAATAGACTAACTCATCCTTCATGAAAGTACACTTCTTGATATTGATCAACAACTTCTCTTCTCTCAATCTCTGCAAAACTTGTCTCAACTACAACAAATGCTCCTCTCTTGTCTTACTGAAAATAAAAATGTCATCCAAATACACAATAAAAAACTAACCCAAGAATTTCTTCAATACCTCATTCATCAGCCTCATGAAAGTACTTAGTGGATTAGTCAATCCAAAAGGCATCACCAACCATTCATACAGGCCTTCATTTGTCTTAAATGATATCTTCCACTCATCACCTTCTCTGATCCTGATCTGATGATATCCACTCTTCAAATCTATCTTCGTAAAGTATTTTGCTCCACTCAAATATTCCATTATGTCATCCATCCTAGGTAAAGGAAACTGGTATTTCATTGTGATCTTGTTTATTGCTCTTGAATTGGTACACATTCTCCACTCTCCATTCTTCTTAGGTGCTAATATTGTTGGTACTACACAAGGGCTCAAACTTTCCCTGATCAAACCTTTCTTCAATAGCTCCTACACTTGTCTATTCAGCTCTTCATTTTATGCCTGTGTCAACTGGTGTGCAACTTTATTAGGAAAACTAGCTTCGAGAACCAAGTCCATGCAATGACTAATACTTCTCACTGGTGGAAATCCATCAGGTACATTATCTGAAATGATGTCCTCATATTCTGTCAACAAATCTCTTATCTCTTACAAGTGTTCTCCATCCAGTTCCAGTCTCTCAGTCTTCTTAGGAATTAAGGAAAAACACACATTCTCATGTCTCACTCCATCTAGGAAATTCCTTCGATCTACCAAACAGATTCTTGCATTTGTACAAACTTCATTCTTCAAAGGTTCCTCCAAAGGCAACAAGGTTTTCTTCATCCCATTGGCCATAATAGTGTATGCATTTTTCCTCCCATCATGTCCTACCTGTCTATCAAACTACCAAGGTCTACCCAACAAAAGATGAAAAATATCCATAGACATAATATCACACAAGACTTCATCATGATAATTTCTAATTTTTCAATTTCACCAAACATTGCTCACTTACTAACAACTTATGTTTATCCTAAATCCATGCTATCTGATAAGGCTTAGGGTGTTTCAATCTCTCTAATTTCAACTTATTCACCATCTCTTCTGAAATAAGATTATCTGAACTACCACTATTAATAAAAAATTTACAACACTTATTGTATACCTTACATCTGGTCTTGAACATATTCTTCCTCTACAAGGGCTCTTCATCTCCTGCAGTATGACACAAATCTCTCTCATCACCAACAGTTCTCCATCTTTTGATTTATTGTCTGATCCGGTGGGGTTTTCTTCCACCACTGCTTTTTTTCTGGTAGTTTTTGTCTTCTTACACTCGAATGCATGATGTCCTTCTCCTCCATACTTAAAGAAAGTTCCTCTGAATGTCCTCTTGTCTTGTCTTCCAAAATTTTTCATTCTGGTAACCATCTAGCTCTCTCCTCTAGTAGAAATTTCTATCATCCTTTTAGTATGAATTACCTTCTTTGCTCACTTCCTTGTCCTTTTTATGATCTTTACTAGTTCCTCTTCCTCTGGTAAACCTTCCACCTCTACCTCTCTGTCTCTGCTCATATCTTTTATTTAACTTCTCTTATGCCTTTAGGGCATAGTGGTAAGCCTCTTCAACACTCTCCAATTTGATCATACTCAATTCGCCTTGTATCGACATCTGTAATCCATTCAAATATCTTGCAATTTGTTCAACTTCATCATCAACATGTCTGGATTAGATATTCAACTTGTAGAATGCTTCGGTGTACTCCTTCACACTAGATTCCTTCTATCTCAAATTTTGTGACTTCCGGAATAGATCCACTTGATAATTCATCGACAGAAACTTCGATTTGAACTTAGCAATTATCCGATCCCATGTATCAATCTTCTCTTTACCTCTTCTTTGTCTATCAACTTGTAAATTCTCCCACCAAAGAGATGCATGACCTTTCAATTGGGTATAGGCATATTTAACCATCATGTCTTTTATAGTGTTTTCAAAATTGAAATACTTCTCCATCTCCGAGATCCAATCCATCAATTCATCTGAATCTAACTTTGCATCATATTCCAGTGGGGTAAAATGAGGTTTAGTATTCGCCCTACTCAAAACCCTCAAAAACCTTTCCTCATTCGGATCAACCACTGGTAGGTTTGCTTGTTCTATCAAGGATTCTTCTCCTTCATCTTCACTCACATCTTCAATATGTCAGCCTCTTCTCTAGGCTGTCTCCATGGATTCTAACTGGGCTGCTATACCTCATAATATTTCCATCACAACAAGGTTTTCATTCCCACACGCTCCACCATTCCTAGCTCCTCTTTGCACCATCGTTCACACTAGTCCTCTGTAGATACAGGTCAGATCTGCAATCCACCGCCCTACAACAAAATCTTGGGACATGCAACTTCTAGAATGAAACTTCGTTTTGATACCACTTGAAGTACTCACCAGTGAGGAGGGACCTCAAAGAGATCAATCTGAAATGGTGAGAAAGAGTAAACACAATAGAAACACAAACATATGATGGAGGAAATGCAGAACAGATTGTTTTATTGCATGAAATTTAATTACATCCAACTGGTAACATCCCGGTTACAACATACCGGCTCATAGGCCTGGTAGAATAGGTCACAACCAAGACCTTGAATCTTATGATCTATCTTCTATGCACATTCTAGCTACTTGATTCTTTGCTTGATTCTAATTGATTATATTATAATGCATAATTACAAATATATATATTGATCCAAAGGATCAAGTAGGCCCAAAAGGGATCAAAACCCAAAGAACAAGACCTAACATGTAAAATAACAAGGTCGGCCTCCACCAAGAGATTCCTTTGAAAAATCCAAAGGATGAAACGTAGATCATAGAAAAAGGTTAGACACATGCTAAGGAACATCAGAATCAAAACCTAAGGTTTCACAAGCTTCAAAATAGGTTCTGGTAGATCACTAGAATAGGTCTAGGCAACTGGTAACACATGAACAACCCGTAACAGAAAACTATCATGGAAATCGATAGCTCAATATCTTGTTAGAAAATAATCCAAATGCGATGCAGTCTGGAAGCAAGAAAGATGATCAAGTCTTCAAGTAGAATCCAACTGCACATGATCCAGTGAGCCAAAACTGTGACACACAGAAAGGAAAATTGAAACTGCAAACAAAAAACAAAACAAAAAGGAAAATCTTTTTGGTTGATGCAAGATTGCAATGAACTGGGGATGCTCCTGCATCACATATTTACAAAAGTGGCCTCCATGCCTACAAATTTCAACTTGTCACAAAGAAATGAATTTGGTCCATAAAGACAAATATGCAACTTGCAGACCTTCTATACGTATAAATTATTGGAGTTGATCCCTCAACCCCTCAGCTCTTGAAGATTGCATGCAATCAAGCACATGTCACACATGAAGAGAGAGTTGGACTATGAAGGCCAAAATATTGATTCAGAAAGATGAATCACATTGATTGTGCAAATGTCACAATAACTAAATTAAAAAATATATTATAATATGTCCTTATAAAGGAATATAATGCTAAAGATAACATAACCTATAAATAGGAAAACCACCCTAAGTTTAGCTTAAGTGAAATAGAGTATGGAAAAACCTATTAATACTAACACTTCCCATAAATAAAACTTAGCGAGTAACTAAAAACTCTAAATGTGAATATATGAAATACAAAGGATGGGTACCGACAACTAAGACTTACTGAGTTACTTTTGTACAAATGAAAAGATCTCTCATGTTGATGTTGACACCTACTTAATAATGAGTTACAAACCTGGGACATCTTGTTTTTTATGATTTTTTTAAAATATAACGATTTAAGCCTTTAGAAGTTCCATTTGAAGGATTTTAATTGAAGAGGGTAATATCAAACCCACTTAGATAAAACATCTCTAGTCTTAAATCATATATGCAATGGAGTTTCCTTTGCACCTATCAAAATGCCCACAAAAACTACTTTTACTTTACATTTTGAGTGGTCAAACAAATTCATATAGATGTTATGCTTTATAAGTATGTAGCTCTTATTATAAACTTTCAAAAAAGTATATTTTTGAATATATTTAATTTCATTATTATATATATTTATATATTGAATATAATAAGCAAACCATTACAAAAGAGACCAGAAATGTCAAGTCATGCCGAGATCCATATGTCTAGATACATAAAACTATAATTAGACTAAACATAAGCTCTAAAATAGAGTACTTCCTATAAAAAATTATGAAAGCCAAAAAGAAGGGATGATCTACTATCTAATTGTCAATCTAGGAGGTCCATCCAAGCAGACCCTCCATCCAAATAATCTGCTTATCATCTTGCACTGGGACTGCTCCATGGGCTACTAGCTAGGTCTTATATTCTCTTAGGCCTCCTACCTTCATTAATCTTTTCTACACATGTCACTAGGGAATTAGCAAAGGGGGTCCTTTCTAGATTCTCTCTGCTCCAAGTAAAGCCATATGGTAGCTCTAAAATGTAAATCCTGGTATGTCCATCCTCTAGGAATCTTTCAAACTTTTTATTCGCAAGCCTCATCATGAGAGTGATCTGTGATTCAACAATATGTATATTAAGTCTATGAAAAGACTGAGTAAGCTTTCTAGTCCTACACTGAAACTTATCTTCATTTCTAATAATCCATATATACCATAAGATTTCATAAGTAAGAACAAACCATAAGTGATTACAGTCTTTCTTCATTCCCTGAATAGAACCAATAACAATGCTCATAGTATTAACATTCTTAGAAATAGAAATACCAAATAAAAACCAGATTTCTCTAGCAATGATACAATAAAAAAAGAGATGTTGAGTAGTCTTAGTTATTTTACATATGTTGCAAATATCAAAAGAATTCTGATTATTTTTGCATGACAGCTTGTTGAGAATCAAAAGCCATTTAAAACACTTCTTCTTAGGAGCCACATTACTACTCCATAAATTCTCAAAAATATGCCGCCATTTGCTATCAGTTTGGTCAGTATGCCAAATATTATTAACATGAGCAAAAATGCAACTATTATATGTTAAAGAATTATAGACATTTTTAGCCTTAACATTCTTAAGCAGTGTACCATCCATCCAGGTGTAAGAAAGGAACCTGTCATTGTCCACCAAGAAACTCTTAGGGAGTTGTAGCATATTGCAGGCTTCCCTTAAGATGGAGTAGGTCCTCCAATTAGAGGCAGGAAGAGAGAAATTTTGAGATAATTCAACCCAAGGGATTAGTTGTTCCTTAATGATAAGATCTTTAAAAGACTTGATACCTTTGTTAGACCAGCTCTTAGTTGGACACCCTTGGACAAGGGCGAGGGGCTTACCTTTATGGAGTAGATTCCACCAAATGGATCTTTCACCACTAATGGAAATATTGTTACTAACCCTACATGTAGTGATCCATGTCTTAACAATCTCCCAAGCCTTCCAAATGGTTTTGAACATCATGGAGCCAGGAGTTGATACCAGGAAGTTTCCTGCAACTAGGTCACTAAAGGGGAGATCCTTCCAAGCCTTGGCCTGCTTGGGGACTGCCATATTAATATTGTTTCTGATAAGGACTTTCCATGGCTCATTTCCACTTAACAAGTGAAATATCCATTTGGCCGCAAGAGAAATGCCTTGAATTCTAAGTTCTTTCATACCCAAACCTCCATCCTTCTTTTCCCTATAACACCACTCCCACTTAACTTAATGCTTCTTTCTTCCTCCTTTCCCATCTAACCACAGGAAGTTCTTTATAGTTTTATGCACCTCATACACTTGGTAATTACAAAACATCAACACTTATGCATAGTAAATTCTATAAGGCAAAAGGATCTTTTGGCACACTTGGATTCTCCCAATGAGGGACAAGTAATGTATGTCCCACTTGTTCAACTTCATAACTAGTTTATTCTTAATATAGATCCACATGTCCTTAATGCAAGGAGAGACTGAAAAGGGGATGCCTAAGTATCTGACCTATTTGTAGGGTCCTCCTGATTAACAACCAAACTTGGCAATCCAATTAGGAGGGGATTCCTGCTAGCCCAAAAGAAATGACTTTGACTAAGAGATCTTGGCCTCAGATGCATCACTAAATATCTTAAGCTTATTGATTAGGGATTCCATATTAGTTTCTTCTAACTGCAAGAATATAGTTGTGTCATCTGCGAATTGTATGTTTAAGAGATTTGTATTGTTGGGTAGCTTAATGCCTTCCACTTTTAGCGAAATAGAGTTGTCTCTTAAAATATAAAAAAATGCATCGGAAGCTATGACAAATAAGGCCAGAGAAAGAGGGCATCTTTGTCTGATGGATCTCCCTAGTTTGAAGGTCTCAAAAGTTGACCCATTAATGTCCATCTATGCTGAGGCATCCTTAAGAAGCACTTGAACAAGGTGGCAAAACTCTTTAGGGGAAGCCAAAGGCTTCCAACATCATAGTTATGAACCCCCACTCAAATTGATCATATGCTTTCTCAAAATCTAGTAAGAACATGGATGCATTTTTCTTAGATACTTTAGCCCATTCCATGGCCTCCTAGCTTGTAATGAGATTCTCTAAAATATTACTCCCTTTGATGAACCCGATTTGGGTAGAGCATATAAATCTAGGAAGAACATTCACTAGTCTAAGAGCCATGACTTTAGCAAGAATTTTATATGAAGAATTCAACAAAGTTATGGGCCTCCAATTTTTTATAAGGGACTTGTCCCCATCCTTAGGAAGGAGCTTAATGAGTCTCTTGTTAATGTCTATACCTAGGGAACCTATCTCAATAGCTTCCTCATACACCTCAAGAAGCTCCTTACTAATCCATTCAATATTGGATTTGTAGAATTCAGTCAGTAGCCCATCCAACCCAAGGGCCTTGCCATTATTCAGAGCCCTAATAGAAGTCTTAATTTCATCAATTTAGATTAGTTTTCTCAAAGAAGTAGCACCATCTTTAGAGATTAGTTTTGGGATAAATCCTTTATAGAGATTCCTAGCAGCACATGTGGATGGACCCTCTTCTAAGGTGAAAAGATCTTTATAGAAAGCTACAAATTTATTTTTAATCTCATCAAGATCCACAATCTCATTACCATACACCCAAAGACTATCAATCTTCTCCCTATACTCTTTTTTCTTCAACATATTAAATAAGAACTTCAACCCTTTATCACCATGTTGCAACCAATTAATCCTAGCCCTAATCTTAGCGCTAACAATCTTGGTTTGTTTCAAATTTCTTAGTTGATCCTTAGAAAGAGCCATAGATTATGTTGTATTGATATTGTTGGGGTCATTCTATACCTAGATTCCATACAATGCAGATGTTCAATCATAGTCCTTTCCAACAATCTATTATCTTTGGCTTTCTTCCTACCAACAATAGATAGGAGACATTGCTAGCTCCTAATATTCTGATTCCATCGATCAATATAAGAGTTGTGCCCCACCTTCCATTTTTTGAAATGGTTAATGATAGAGACAACAACAAGAACATCTCGATCATCTAGTAATGTGGCATTTAACATGAATTTTCCCTTCCCACACTCCTTAGACTGTGCCTTGTTCCTAATTCATATTTGGAAAACAATTGGGTGATGATTTGAGAGTGAAAATGGGGAAACCTTAATAATGAGTCCATTATCATCCTGATGGAAAGAGAAGAAGTCCTTGTTTGCATAAAACCTATCCAATTTGCAATAACTCCTCTTATGTCCTCTTTGAGCATTGTACCAGGTAAACCAAATTCCCGTATACTCCCTCCTTAATCCCTCTAGAGGATCAAACAACCTCTCGATCCCCTTCATCTTATCCCAATGAATCTTCATTAGCCCTCTCCAATTAATTTTCAACCCTCCTTCTTTGTCCTTCGAGTACTCAACCATGTTGAAGTCTCCCTCAATAATCCAAGGGATGTCTGGCAGAGAGCACATCCATTGTCACATATTAGCTCTTTCACTATATTCATTGGAAGCATATACAAAGTATATACCTATCCTAGCCTTACTAACCTCAAGAATGGCCCAGACCTCTCTTTCACAAGGAGAAGAACCATATTCAATGATAACATCTCTCCATTTGGGATTGAGGAGTAGGGAAGTACCACCTTTACCTTTCTCATGTTTAGTGGTGAATCTACAAGCATCCTTCTAGATAAAATTCAGATTAACCTCAGGAGTGAAACTAACTGCCTTCACTTCCTACAACATAACAATATCTGCATCTCTATGAAGATTAATAAATTTTTTGATGACCTATTTTCTATTCGAGGATTCCAAACCCCTAAAATCCCATTAAATGCACTTCATCATCTAAACAACATATTTATTCAAATCTTTTTGTAGCTTTGAAACTGCTAAAATGTTTAGGGAGGTCAGTATTGGTACTCACTTTCTTAGGGAGAGGGGAGACATTCACTTTTGATCCTTTAGGTCTCCCTCTTTTTCTCCTCACATAGGGTGATTTCCTCTTCTCTGTAGATTTAGACTTTTCCTTGTCACATGGTTCTCCTTCATCTGACAATATCGCTTATTTCTCTGTCTCCCCACTAGAGATTGATTTGTTGGAAATCCACTCTGTATCCAACTTAGACTCCATCTATTTAATACCAATGGAACCTTCAATACTTTCAAGTTCCAAAGTTCACCATCACTAGCAGGTTTGAGAGAAACTAGAGGATTGGATGACCTAGCTATAGGGTCAGCAACAACAATATCAAAGAAGGTGTTATCATTATCCTCTGCAACAATTGACTTAGAAGAGATATTTCTAGAACCCTCAATAACCTGGAGGGATACAAGGGATTACTTTGCCCCTTCTATTTCAACAAATTCAAAGTTAGTCGGAGGAGCAAAATGCTCATCTCCTAATAGTTCATACTTGTTATCAACCATTTTAGGTCCATTGGTGATAGGGGGAGATCTACTTCCCCCGCATCCCTCCAAATTATTAATATCCTGGTCTTTCTCTTCAAAGTCCTTAACAATCGATTTAACTATAGAATCTTTTTTGTTTTTAACAAATTTAAATTCCAAAGCTTGGGCATTAGAATCGTCATCCATGGGGACCGATTCTGATCCTTTGGGTTGTTTATCTCGAATTGATTTTTTAATCATATCTAAGACCAACTATTGGGTATTTTTCTTCCTAGACTTGTGGGTGTTAGGAAACTCGAATTGAGGTGGACTTGTTGAAGTGGCTAAAGTCGGATCACCAACTCTCTCTAGTCAATAAAAAATAGAATTTGTTGAGTATCCTATCCTCTCGTGTATAAGAAATCCCTAATGCTATTTTAAGTGATCAGAGGGGACAGCCTCAAGGTTCCAAATGTCAGGTCATGACTGCAGGATAGCTCAACGGTTTGATGTGTTTTACTGGTAACACAAGGGGGTTATGTTCACAACAAGCTGGTTTGCATCTAATGATGTTGTGATTGTTAATCCTATGAGGATTCAGTTAGTACTGAGAGGTGGGGTAAATCAGTACTAAGACCAATTGAAACTATAACTCAAAAACAAACCTATCTCAAATCTAAAACCATTTAACAAATATCTCAACTTCTATAATCAGATCTAATAACCTCTTTATCAGATTTTCTTAACACATTAATCAAATCATTTACCAATACTTTCACCACCAAATAAATCATATAAACTTGATCATTTACCAACTCATTAACCTTATCAATAAGATCAAATAATTTCTCAAACAAATTCTTATTAGTACTAGTAACCTCTGATAAACTTCTATTAAAACATCATAACCGGTGTCTCATAAATAATGCATGAAATGAAATATAAACAAGAACATCACATGAAAAAAAATCTACACATGAACACCATAAGTTTTTGATGTGGAAACCCAAATAGGGAAAAAACCATGGTGCGAATTGGTACCCACCAATATTTGTACTCTTTTGAAGTACACCCTATTAGGAGCTTACAATACGCCCGGTTAAGAGAAAATCGTGTTAGGAGTCATCCGATTAGGGGATTTGCCTTGCAGCCTGGTTAGGAGCTTGATGATCTATTAGGATCAACCTCATGAGAGGATTTAACACTCTTTTGAGAGATTCCCTATTAGGAGAATTAAATGTTTAAGGCCTGTTAGAACCTACCAGATTAAGAGATTTAACCTACTACAACTGTTAGGGAGCAACAATAAGAAAATGATCTGTTTCCTTGCACTTCTTTGCTTGCTTGATCAGATCCAGTTATACACAACACTTTGCAACTCTTAAGTAGATCTCATACTTCACTTGGATGGTTTAACACATTCTCTAAGACCACCAACACAATAAACATCAACTATTTCAACATAAATAGCCATCTCAACTAGGTCGACCACAAAACCTAATTACATCATAAATTCACATTTAGATCACAAGAGATCATCATAGACCGCAATCCAAATCATTACAATAAATTACAATGCAATATCAACCACTGGTTGATCTTAACCCAGCACAGAAATCCGATCTGTATCCTCAAAACACTCTACTAGGCGTTTCACTGATTCCCAAGAAAATCTTCCTTGAATCATGCCAAAACAGCTATAAAATATTTCACGTGGGTTGTGGTGTGTTACCAACTTCATGAAGAGTCACTGTAGATCAGTGTCATAACATAAATCATTACTGGTTTGATGATTTATTCACCGGTCCTTAAAACCTACTAAAACCTTAACAAAATTTTATCAAAAATTTGAAACATGCCTTCCGGTAATCATCACAAGTTTTGGTTTCGGTCATATACACCTTTCCATGATACAAGTTCACCATCCAAACCACAAATCACCAATCATCGTTGATCAACCAATCCAATCTAAATAATTCTACTTTACTGATTAAAGTCCTATTTCACAGACTTTAGCTCACTGTCAGTAAACCCTGTCTTCTCAAAAACCAAATCACTTAGATGACAAAACAAAACATTAGGAACACTAGGAACATCAGTTTCCAACAATGACAACATAAATAATTGATCATGCCATCTATTCATATAATCTCAATCTCTTCATCACAAATAGACTTCTATCCTTTACTGGTGCAATCATCCAACTTCAACTGCATCACCTGATCTACATCAGTTATGCCAAATGGCAACAATTTTCAAGCTGACAAAAATTAAAAGAAAAAAGGAAGGGTTTAGGGATCCTAAGTGCAATGATAGGAATGACTAGTGCTTCGGGAAGAAATATTTCCATAACCAATTCTTGTTTTGCTAGAGACTATTAGGCGTCCCACAGATACTGAGAGGGGGGGGGGGTGAATCAGTATTTGATCGGTGATTAGAATTTCTTAACTTAAAACATGCAGAACATAATATAACAGTGTACCGGTATGCAAGAAATAATGCAATAAACAAAATCAAGTACATCCACATGAAAATTACACCATAACACAAGATGTTAATGAGGAAACCCGGTGTGGGAAAAACCTCAGTGGGATTTGTGACCCACAATATTCACTCACTGGCCAATAAGAGAATATTACTTACAATAGGGGCCTGCACATGCAGGAAGGCCAACTGCCTAGAGCTCACTGCTCAATGGGAAGTCTCACTGACTTACAATAAGGATTATACAAATCCAATATCTTGTACTACTTTACAATAGCATCTTCAATGCCTGATTTAGTACCAGTTCCTGCTCTATTCTTTACATATACCCCTTGACCTATATTTCACACATTAGGTCTGCCTAATATTTTCCTTAATGCTTCTCCTTAACATTCTTCACACATTACAAAATGTCTATAATGATCTCTTTTATATATAAGAGTCATTTTACAATTTTCCAAGTCGGCTTACAATAATAAACAATATATTATATAACAAAAATCCTGTCGGCCTCTGTGCCGATATACTTCCTTTCTTCTATGCCGGTGTCAGTGTCCTGAGTGTTGGTGTAGAGTGTGATCTGCTGATGCCAGTATAATGTCTTTGCTGGTGCCATAGGATTGCAAGGTTGCCATAAATGACAAAACCTTCAATCACATACAATGTCTCATTGGAGTGTGCATATGCCAACAATCTCCCCCTTTGGTATTGATGACAACACTCATGAGAAATTTCAAAAAGTATCCAAAAATGTGTAGTCCAAAAATGTTACCAAAAATGTGTGTGCTCCCCCTAAGCATATGATTCCTGTGATTTGAATATTATCATCCCACTACTCCCGCTTTGGCATCAATGACAAAAGTTGTCAAGATGTCAGTAGAGTTTGTGGTTTCAACCTTGTAACTGGGTAGTTACAATTTGAAAAAGATCTCCCAAAATCAAGTTTATACTATCCATAAACTTCTTGCTATCTTTTATTGCTATCTCTGTTCTCTTTACTGTACCGGTGAGATGCTGCAAATGCTCTACCGGTGTTTTGCTTCCCTGTATTAATGCCTCAGAAATTTCCTTCTGTAGAGATGCTAGATAGTCCAATCTTGGACTTAGTTTAGATCTCAAATGTTTTGCCTTATTTATTATTCTTTCTTTCTCTCTTTCCAATTTGAGTAGTTCTTCCTCAAAATTTGTTATCTTCTCCTCAAAAACTGATAGTGTATCAGGTGAGTTGACAAAGTTGTCTGCAAGTTTATTTATCTCATTCTGTACCTTGCTCATTTTCTTGTCAATATCTACAGTCAAAAAGTTTGTTTTATAGGTATCTTTATACAGATTTTTGTATTCTTTCAACAAATTACATAGTTCCGGTAGAAGTGTGTCAAAATCTCTATTACACTTCTTTATTTCCTCATCAAAGAATTTTTGTTTTTCAATTTCTACCTTATCCTTCACTGACTCTTCCTTTATTTTCTCAATGTTTTCTGAGATATATTTACACAATGTATCCAATTGTCCTAAAGAATCTTTGTTATCTATATTACAGTTGGGAGCAATTACCTTCAAAATTGGTATGGAATCATCAATTGCTTTGTAAGCTTGTGAGCTGCAGTCGGTTATTTTCTTGATAGAATCTAATAGCACCTCAGTCACATTTGTTGATTTATATCTTGATGATGATCCAACAATCTGAGTACCGGTGGAAGTAACCAAGCTTGTATTGACCTCTGGTAGGTTCGTTTGTGTCTGCACTTCTTTAAGCACTGGTTTTCCTACTTCACTAGTTGTCGGTGGCACTGTTTCCTTATGTACCTGTTCCGGTTGTTGTTGTTCCAGAGCCTTTAGCTCTATTTGTTTTTTTGTATGTTTCATTGCCTCAGTTTGTGTCTCAGTCTCTACCTTTTTCTCTTTATCTTCTGCTAGTTTATCTATTTCTCTTGCTACCGGAGGCTCACTAGCCATATCTGACTTAACAATTGTATCTTTATCAACTACTATGTTGATCTTCTGAGTATCAACATTCACAGTATATAGGACTCTAGGATTAGGATTATTATCCTCTATATCCATACTCTCAGCTGCCGGTTGATCTTCAGTAGTTGTTGATTTTACCGGTGGATTATTTAAAGAAGGTGGGGGTAAGTTGTCTCTAACCTTGATACTTGGTGGTCCATCAACTTTACCTTTCCCCTTGTCTCTATCTTTCGGATATACCTTTATAGGTTTAGGGTTCCTATATTCTTCTTATTTTTCTTTTTCAACCAAGAATATATCCCATCCATCTTCTGTTTCCTCTGTCACTTCATTAACTCTTCCTGCCATTAGTGAAATATGCCGGCGTGCAGTAGAGAATACTGACCGGTTGGCCTTTGCAGTCAGATCATCAATTTCTTGTGGAGAGTTTACTGGATATACAACAAGTAACTTTTCAATTTTGATTTTCTTATCCAATTCTATCACTGCCTGTCTTCTTGCCTCTAGTCTTTTGAATAATTCATCAGGAATTTCATTGACTACTTCCATCAAAAATTTCTTGTACATATCCATGTGCAATATAACACTATTTTCAACTTGTTCTTTCTCATCAGCTGTTAGAGTGTCATAAATTTTCTCTATATTTTTCAGTTTACCTTCCTCTGTGATTTCATTCAGTAGTATATCAAGAGGAGCCAAGTCTTTGTTTGTCCTTTTCTTCTTCTTGGGTGTCAGTTTCTTCTTTGGTCTGGTCTTTCTAACTGGAGATCTCACTGTTTGTTGCTTTTGCCTTGTCCTCCTAGGTGAAGGTGTGGTTGCTGGTGAGGGATCTGTTTTTCTTACAACTCTTTTAAAAGTTGCAGGCATGTCACTTCCTGAAGAAGTACCTACCAGTGATAGGTGAGTTTCAGGCTGTGGAGCTGCTAACTCATCCTCTGTTATGCCAGTTTTCTTCAATACATCTTCCTTAATGGCTTTTGCTTGTCTGGACCCTTTCCTTACAATTGCCTCAACCTTTTTCACTCTTTTCTTTGATTGAATTTGGCTTTCTATGGTTTCAGCACTACCAAATATTTCTTCTTTTGGTTCTTTGGGGGATTTTAGAAGTGCTTTGGCATATGTTTCAACTATGTGATCATCTATTTCATATCCCATCTCAGTTACCCAAACTGTCCTTGGGATGACCACTTCCATCCAGATTTCATCTTTCTTGATGACAAAGCATATATCATCTTTGTATTTATCTACAATCTTCTGTGATAACCTTACTCTTTTCTTCATTTTGGCTTTTAATGCTTGAAAGAAGTCATTAATATTGTTTTCCTTGTTCTCACCCATGTTATTGAATAGCTCAGTCAATTGTTTGCCTATCGGTATGTCACATCCAAGTTCTTTGTAACCTATACCAAGAACCTGCTTTGTTATGTGTAGCATTAGGCATACCAACAAATTTCCAAATCTGAAAGTTCCTTTCTTGTCCTACTTGATCTTTCCAAGATTGTCAATTAATTCATCCTTTAACTATTCACATATGTCAATATTTGTATTATCTGTTACCATATCATAAGCACTCTTAATGCATAAACTTGAAACTAAATTAAGTCTATTAGCATGAGTTGCTTTATACCCTAATATCATACTGATGAATCTCACATTGATATCTTTTACATCATTAACCCTTAGAGACCTCTTATCAAATGTTGCACCAGTTAGGTCTATAACTAGGTCATTGGAAACCTTCTTGGTTTTATCTGGTCTTTTACCAGTGGTCGGTAACCCTGTGATAGCTTTCACAGCTTCCTTGGTGATCTTATGGATTGCATCTAACCAGAAAAATTCTCCATGTACCCTGCTTAAAACTATCCTAATCACATCCTTTGGAAATTCAGGAATGCTAAGGATCTCTGTAAATCCTAGGGTCTCAATGATTTTGTGTTCATCTTTAACATTGCCGGTATTATCACATATCACGGTTTTATACATGGTTTTAATTTCCTCATCTCCTAACTCTTCAATGTTGCAGTGGATGTACATTCTGGGGTCTTCAGCATATACAACTCCCTTAGAAATTTGAGAAAAAGAACCTAAGGTATCATCCTTCTTTGCTATCTTGGGAACTAACTGAAATACGGGCCTAGGTCTTTTTACTACTTCAACAACAATGGGGTTTTCTATGTATTCAATTGCAGAGGTGGATGCCATGATTAAATACCTTTTACTACCTTGGATGGATGATTGCTTGGAGTGTGCTTGCTTCTTGCTCGAAATGCCTTAGCTTGGAATCTTCGTGCTCTTCAAAAATTTGAAATCTCGGTGAAATGAAATGGAGCCAAAACCTTAATTTTATAGTGTCTATTCACCATCTACCACATTAATTGCATGCCGGTTAAGTAATTTTTCAACTTCTTATCTCTAACTGAGGGAATAATAGCACGTGTCATTAGATTGCTAAACCCTCAAGGAAATTTTCTTCAATTAGATGAAGAACTTCCCGCCGGTGGAGCACTGCTTTGTCCTTCTGGTGAAGCATCACTCTGTCCTACCGGTGAAGCATTGGTTTGTTCTACCGGTGGAGGAATATTCCCAATATTTAGACCATCTTTCCTAATCCATTGTTTTGAGAATTCTTGCTTAACCTCTTCAACTTTTTCTTTACCTTTCAAGCTAGAATTTTTGTTGTCTATCGGTGTTCCTTTACTTCTACAAAATTTAGCAATATGCCCAATCTTGTTACATGCATAACAAGTTACATTATTTTTCTGAATAGCTTTCCCATAACCTATGCCGGTTTGTGTTCTGCATTGATTAGAAAAATGTCCAAATCTTCCACAAACATAACATCTCACATTCATTCTGCAGTTTTTAGAGTTGTGACCAACTTTGTTGCATTTAGAACATTGACTGGTGGGTGTGTTGATATTCTGATAATTTCTAGATCTACATTCATTTTCTCTATGACCATACTTATTACAATTAAAGCATTTTCCATTGAATTTATAAGCATTAGGTTGTCTTACCGGTTTGCTGTGATCCTGAGTATTTGCAGTACCGGAGCTTTCACCAACTTCAAAGCCAATTCCAAAAGTATCACCTTTAGGTTTTTGATTCTTCAGCAAGGTGCCAAGTTCCTCTGAGCTTTTCTTGAATTTTTCTTTGTGTTGATTTGCAGTTTCCAGTTCTCTTTCCAAGATTTCTTTTTGTCTCATCAGTTCATTTGAGTCATTCTAAGTATGCATCAGATCTGTCTTCAACATGTCATTTTCATAGCTAAGTCTTGTATTCTCATTTGCTACATCACTTAGTCTTCTGGTCAATTCTCCTTCATTCTTCTTCCTATCCTCAATCTCTTTGCAAAATCTCATAGTCATATCTTGCATTTCATTTTTTGTTTTCATGATCTCTTGTTTCAACTTGCTTATCATATCAGTACGTGATTCCTTTTCATCATTCTCATTTTGCAATTTTTCACAAAGTTCTCTTCTCTTATTTCTTGCAACAGTAAAATTTTCTTGAAGTGCCTGAATGATATCCTGAGCTGCCCTTAAATCATCTTCTAGTTTGATATTTTTCAATTTCTCTGCATCATAGTCTATAAGAGCTCCTTCAAGTTGCTTCATCAGATTTTCCATCTTTACCAGTGTTAAGATCTTCCTCAAGCTATTAGGCTTCTGAAAATAGAGGACCAGGCTTTGATACCAATTGTTAGGGGTCCCACAGACACTGAGAGGGGGGGGTGAACCAGTATCTGACCGATGATTAGAATTTCTTAACTTAAAACATGCAGAACATAATATAATAGTGTACTGGTATGCAAGAAATAATGCAATAAACAGAATCAAGTACATCCACATGAAAAGTACACCATAACACAAGATGTTAATGAGGAAACCCGGTGTGGGAAAAACCTTGGTGGGATTTGTGACCCACAATATTCACTCACTGGCCAATAAGAGAATATTACTTACAATAGGGGCCTGTACATGCAGGAAGGCCAACTGCCTAGAGCTCACTGCTTAATGGGAAGTCTCATTGACTTACAATAAGGATTATACAAATCCAATATCTTGTACTGCTTTACAATAGCATCTTCAATGCCTGATTCAGCACCGGTTCCTACTCTGCTCTTTACATATACCTCTTGACCTATATTTCGCACATTAGGTCTGCCTAATATTTTCCTTAATGCTTCTCCTTCACATTCTTCACACATTACAAAATGTCTACAATGATCTCTTTTATATATAAGAGTCATTTTACAATTTTCCAAGTCGACTTACAATAATAAACAATATATTATATAACAAAAATCTTGTCGGCCTCTGTGTCGGTATACTTCCTTTCTTCTCTGTCGGTGTTGGTGTCCTGAGTGCCAGTGTAGAGTGTGATTTGCTGATGCTGGTATAATGTTTTTGCCGGTGCCATAGGATTGCAAGGTTGCCATGAATGACAAAACCTTCAATCACATACAATGTCTCATTGGAGTGTGCATATGCCAATAGAGACACCCTCACAAATCGACAAGAATAGTGCAATCTCCAAGGGGATGCAGGATTTTCATACCGAAGATACTCATCTAGGCACCCAATTCTGGTGCAACCTAAAATGAATACCTACAGTTGAACTAAGAATAATTTTGGGTTCAGACTAACCATGCACGGTGACCTACAATCAACAGGCCCCGAATGGTATGAACTTGAAATGCATCAAATACCCCCCACATTTTGCCATTGAAATAATTGAACTCTACTTCTAACTAGCTAGAAGGAAACCATGAAAATAGAATAAAACCAAAATAACAAACATCAAATCAATGTTCCTATATTAATTTTAGCTACTATTACAACAATTTATGCAGTAGTTCTATGTTACTCCTAATCTTCTAAAAACTGCAACTACTTCTAACTCCTAAAAATCTATCTAATTCTAACCCCTAAAAAATCTAACCCTTTACAGTGAGAGGCATCCTACCTTTTATAGATTTTATAATTTTGAATCAAGGTTTAGGATTAACTACATCCAAGGGATGCAACCTGCCTTCTAGAAGCTTGACAGCTTTGAGCTATGCCTAGCTAATCCTTAGTTGTCCTCCCAACCACTTTCTCAACCACCTACAACTGTCCTAGAAGCTTGACAACTTTAAGCTATGCCTAGTTAATCCTTAGTTTGGCATCAATTCAGATCAATCTGGTAGTTGGAAATAACTGTCCCGTGTCCCCTCATTTTAAATACATTAGATGAGGCCCATAGGTAGTATTTTTACAATAAAGCATTACAATTTCTAAACTGAATTTTTGGAATTAATTCCAGCTATGAATTTCTAAGAATGCATACAGTTGTTGCATTTTGAGTGCTCCTTTATCTTCAATCTTGTTGGGACTTCAAATTGTCATCTGTTGATGATGGCTCGTATCTTCATGATTGTCGCTAGCTCTGCAACACACTCTTCATTGGCAGCGATATGAGATTATAGTTGTGTGTTATTATCTTCATCCTTTGGCATTGATCGCGATCTTATCTTCAATTTGTGCTTCAAGTTGCCACCTTAGCTTTTTCCAATTTCGTTGATATGCAAATATTCGATTTCAACCTGAATTAATCACTTCGTAGAAATAAATCTAACAAATATTAAATAAGGCAATGTCGCACTTTGCTTCGACGAATAAGAAGGGAAAATAATAAAATATTTGCATTTTAAATTAATTTGAATCCCCTCTTTTCTCTTTGTTTCATTTTAACCCCCATCTTAAAGGAAAAAAATCAATGATCAGAGGAGGAATGCGAACTTTGACCTAGCAATCCTTTTAAATGCACTTTGGCCCTTTTAAAGAAAACTCGGCTTTTAAGGTGAAAATATAAACACCTTTCAAAAACATGGCCTTTATGAAGGAATTTCATGAACTTTGGTTCATTCATCCCACTTACTAAATGAAACTTGAGTCTTTGTTGAAAAGTGCAACTTTACCTTTGAAAGAATTCAGCTTTTTAAGATCACCTGCATGATTTTCTTTCTTCATTGCTTCTTGCCGAACTTATCCTTTGTTTTGAAAACTTGGGCATTTAGTGAAAAAGAGCAAATTTTAAATATCTTCCTTTTGTTTGTAATACTCGACACTTAGAATAAAAGTGAAGACAACATGCCAAATTTGAGGTTTTGGAGTGAAATATATGATTTTGGTCATGTGTTGGCAAAACTTGGGCTTTAAAGGCGATTTGCAGGCATTTGAAAAGGCATTTTTTGCAATTTATTTTTAGTTTGCCTTATGATTTCAAGCTTCTTAATGAGAATGCACGATTTTTCATTTTGAATGAAATTGGGCGATTTGAAGAAAATGCACAATTTTCATTGTTTGATTTCTACGAAACTCGACTCTCTAGAAAAATGCGTGATTCTTCTTTTGACTTGACTCTTTATTTGGGGTTTGTGAGAAATGAATTTGGAGGGTTTTAACTCGACATTTGACTGGCATTTGAAAGCCAGAGGGTGAGACTAAATATTTTACGCGATTTTGCCATTCACTCTTGCCCGCGTAAGGAAGGGAAAAGCCACAAACTTTCTTCTTGTTCCATACACACTCGACCCTCGACAAAGCATGTGAGTTGTTGATAGAATGCATTAAAAAGATGTCATTCCATGGAATGTTGTGATTTTAGACATGTTTGCCAATCATGGAAACATTCATTGGTTATAATCTGCCAAAACCAAAAGCTTGAAAAGCCTCTTCTCTCTATCGAGCAATAGGAGGGGGATCCATGCGAAGATGGGGTGTGATGTGCATTGTTTTGTCATTGATGTCAACCAATATAGGATGGCAACCAGTATGGGAGATGTATGTGCAAAACTATCATTGATGCATACTAGATGTGATGTCTTTGATGTCATCTAGCATAGCAGGTCACCGGTAAGGAAGAGTGTGTCATCTAGCTTAATGGCCATTGGAGTCATTGGTACACAAGTTAGTGTTGACTTGTGTTGAAGACATAAGGATTGTAGACTGGTAAGTGACATGTTGGCAGTGCATAGTTGCCAACCAACAAGAAAGAAAGGTGTTGGGTTGTTGATTATGATGAATAGGGGGAATGTTACCTAAATCACATCAACTCTGAAGGTGAAGTAAGTGCAAGAAACTGGTATGCTGTGTGGATATGAAACAACAAGAATCCGACTAGATAAAGATGTGGTCACGATTTGCAAAGTTGAGTGACAATGAATGTGCCCAACCAGATCACATGTGTCTGTTTGACGATATGCATGCTCAAATAGGGAAGCCACATTGGAGCAATGCAGGATGCAAATGAGAATGATCCACTCCCAACTGTAAGTGGAGCTTATCTCCTATTATGCATGGAATGCATCATAGTCCTCTGAGATAAGACAAAAGAATAAAAGGCAAGTGATTGAAGGCTCACATCGGATGGACTGGTGAAATACTAATTTGTCTTAGGTACATGAGATCAAATATATGCATCGGATTAGCTGGGTAGACATGATGAGTTGCCAATACAAAGATTGAAGGATATGTTTGTCATTGTGATAAACCTATTGATAGGTGAACTGGTCTATTGAATGAAGAAGACAAGGTTGAGCAGTTATAGATAGATGGAGTGTGTTGAAGATTGATGACATGATTTTATCAAGATGTTTACCAGTAAGTATGTCCACCGGTAATGTTGACAAAGTATAGATGCAAAAGGCTCCCATTTGATGAAGATGTGCGTAAGGTAGGTTGGCATGTAAGTTGACCGGTTTAGGTGCTCCACCAAAAGAGAAGCAAAGTGCAAGGTTTATGGAAGACTAGTTAGGGTATTGTAGACACCCAAAATTGTCCAGTCTAATTAAATAAATATTTTATTTATTTAATTACTTTAGCCTAATTCATCTATTAATTAAATAAATCTTTATTTATTTAATTAATTCATTTATCCTCTTCTAGCCTTATTTCTCATTTAAATAAATACATTTATTTATTTAAATTATCCTTTTCCTAAATTAAATAAATATCTTATTTATTTAATTATCCCACTTCTTCTATTAATTAAATGAATCTTTATTTATTTAATTAATTCATTAACCTTTTCTGCCTATGACACATGTCATTCATCTCTTAATTCATACACTACCTACCCCTTTCATTATTTTATTATTTCTTTTACCTACCCTCTAATCATAGCCAACCTCCTTTTACACCTCTCAATCTTATCCCTCCATTTCTTATAGTGTCTTCTATATAAGGAGATGCTTCCTTCATTATCAAACCCTAATCAATCATCCTAATGACCTGATTATTTGATCAATTGACTACTTGGCATATGCGATCCTACTTGCAACCACATTCTGTTCTTTGTTGAGCTCTTGTGCACATAAAATCTGAGAGCAAATAAATCAAGCAAGATTAATGGAGATAGGAAGAATGGAGATCCAAAACCTATTGGACATGTGATGGTATAATCTTTGTGATTTCATTTGATTTGCATTGTCTTAGGTAATCTTCATATGTTATGGTGGATCTTTGTTGTTGTTAGGCTAGGGTTTTGTGGTTGAATTCATTTAGCCTTTCAATATTGTTATTGTTGTAGTCCATTTTCACCATATACATTTTGGCACACCCGGTGGGACTCTTGTCCCTTTTGCATTTAACATTTTTGTTGCAGATTTTGTATTTTGAAGTTGCAGATCTGACATTTTTTGACAACATTTTGATATTTCCGCTTCTGCGTACTTTCGGATCGCATTTTTGACTTTCTGTCACGTTTGTGAACTTTCGGATCACGTCTAGGTTCCCGAATTGCATCTGTGACATCTGGAACCGCGTCTGCATCTTCGACAACATTTTTATTTTTTTTGTAGATTCTGAAAACTGCGTCTGTGTTCCTCAGTCGCGTCTGCAGTGTTTTTAGATGCGTCTATGTCCAAAAATTGCGTCTGGGTTCTGGAGTCATGTCTGTGTCTCACAGAAGCACGTCTGCGGTAGATAGGCATGTCTGTGTTTGGGGTAACCATGTCTGTGTGCGTTGATTTCTTTTTTTTTAGCTTCATTGATTCAGTTTTGGTCATTCAATATTTCAGATCCAGTTTATTTTGAGCTAACATCTTCAGATCTAACTAACAGAATTGGTGCAGCTTGTCTTGAAAGCAAAATCATTTGGTTGAAGGCCCCTCTTTTCACAAAGTCTTTTGGATCTAAAATTTACCTAACTTGTGTGCCTGCAGGAAGGGGTGATTATTTCAAACAATCCAAACTACTAACAAATCTTTGTTGCAAGACCTTGGCAAGGGTTTTTGGATTTTTATTGTGTGCCTTGTTTTCATAGACTAGCAAAACACTTCAATTGGTGCACTAAAATTGAATCATTGTCTTTTATGTCTTGAGCAATAGGCTCTTTTTGTTTAATCTTTAGAGGGCCTGTCTTCCCGTGTGGTCATTAGGACTACTAGTGAGAAGAGAATGACCCAAGTGGTAGCAAAAGAAAATCCATCTTCTTCCAAACCACTATAAATAACTATATTCATGGTGAAAACTATGAATAACGTGTGCTGATTAGTTCATATCGACACTATGTCTCCCCATAAACCCGTTTGATCAAATTTATTTGATCATTTGTAGGGCGTAACCCCTACCGGCTGGGAGCCTTCTGTATTTACAGAGCTGAAAGTGCTGCATGTATGGCCACATGAGCAGATGCCCTTACTAGCACCTTTTTGTTTTAGAAGCCCAAATCCTTCTAGTTGTTGGGGCAGGAGGTCGGACCTCTGGTAGCGGCCCACACACATACAGTTCTTAGTAGAGATACAAAGTTCACCATGGGAGTTTTCATGGGGACTGATGCTTGGCTAACCCAAGAAGTGAGTGTCGAGGGTGGAGCCAGTGAGGTCAAGGATCTAAGTATCTGTTCTGAATAGCATAGCCTCGGGGGTAAAACCCCATGTGGGATCAACAACTATTGTCTTGGCTAGCCATAAGAATTGTGCTTGACTTATTTTGAACAATCAAACATTCAAGACCAAATAGCAAAACATTGTGTCTTTTGTGTCTTCAAGTGTATGCAAAACAATTTTACATCAAACATCACACTTTCTTTGAGTCATTTTTTTTTTTTGGAGTCTAGACACTTGCAAACATTGAGTCTTCATCAATATTGTGTCCTCTTGTCATGAAAAATAGTCAAATAGTCAGATTTGGTCACAATAAAAATGACTTCACAGATTGGAAAAAATTGCACAAATTTTGCAGAAACACGTCTGTGTCGGACATAATAGCGTCTGTGTTGTATAACCGTGTCTGTGAAGGGCAAAAATGCGTCTTTGTTCCCAAAATCAACATTGCAATTTACAAAAATCTCAGAAACGTGTCTGTGTTAAACAAAACCACATCTATGTCACGAAATCGTGTCTGTGCAGTATACAGGCGTGTCTGTGTTCAGAATTGAAAAACTTTTACAGTCCAGCAAACAAACACAGTCAGTTTCAGAATTCTTGAGCTTCCTAGGTCATTTCTCTAGGGTTTCATTTAGCATTCAACCTATCTTTGGGTCTCACACAGTCCATCATTGCTTTACATCTTGCATTAAATTTACATTTGTCTAAACTTGAGTCAAAAGGTCACTTGCTTGTCCTCATCATACTTTGTCAACACACTACATACAACAACACTTTGCTAAGTGGTCCCTCATCAAGGTCTATCACCTTTGGGTCTCATTTGGTCTTACTTAGAGTCAAGGTCAATTTACCTCATCAAGAGAAACTATCCTCTCTTTGGAAGTCACACCTACTCTACTACATGCATACTTGGTCTTACACTTTGGACATCGCAAGTAAACCTCAGATTCATTTACATTCCATCCAAATCTTGGTCTTCCATACTCTTTCCATTTTCATCTAGTCTCACACATCTTGGTCAATACTTAATTCATGGTTGAAACCCGTCTTCAAAAATCTAGGAGAGAAACTAAAGAGGCTCAAGAGTCTGCAAACATGAGTGTCTATGAGTATAACAATTATGTCTTTTTCAATACTAATCATAACACATTACTTGACATGGATGCCTATAGAAACATTCCAAATGTTGAGCACATGGACACTACAAACAACAATGATACACACAATGATGATATGGACAACTTTTTAGTACATTCAGCAGATGTGGAAGAATCCATTATGGATCCCCGTTTCAGTTGATTGATTGAGGAAATAATGAGGAGGGATAGACAATACTTCTTACAAATGATGGCACAAAGTGGAGCCAAGATACCTCATGATTTTGACATGTCTCAAATAATGGAAAATCGACCTTTGCAACAAACTCACTACAACATGGATCAAAGGAGACCTAATAGTGGAGGCAATAGAGGACCACATATGGTGCCTGAATCACCATCATCTTTGTTTCAAAAACCAGAGGTCCCACATACACATGGTCAGGCATATGATACTCACCTTCACAGACCATTATGGAAGTCTTATGCAGAAAGATATGCTCAATCACATACCAATGCTAAGAATCAACCACCAAAGCAATTGGATATTCAAAGGCATGCTCAAAATTTGGACACAAGGAAACCCCATGTCAAATTTGGGGGCAACACATTAGAACATGACATGCCTGTAGAGTATGGTATACATGGACACAGCAGATATTTCGTTCCTCAACATGAATCTATACCAAGTGGTCCATATACGCAGCATCACTATAGACCTCCTCCATATGAACATGTGTATGATCAATATCATCCATATATGCAACATGCTCCTCCTCCAATTGGTGCCTCAAGCATGGGGTATGGTCCAAGAAGTCGATCTCCACCTAAGAGCAATTTGGAGCAACAAATCAGGGACTTACAAAAGAAAATGGAGGACATAAATACACCGAAGCCAACATACACAATGAGAGACATATGTCCTTATCCATTTGACAAAAGCATTCCAATGCCTCCTTTTCCTACACACTTTGTGATGCCTAAATTTGATAAGTATAGAGGAAAAGGGGATCCTAAGGCACACATAAGACAATTTTTCACAGCTTGCATTGAGGTAGCTTCAGAAGAGACATATTTGATGAGATTATTCCCACAAAGCCTAAGTGATCAAGCTATGGAATGGTTCTCCCAACTTCCACCTGGTATTAAGTCATGGGGTGACTTAGTAGAGGCATTTATTCAACATTTCTCCTACAACATAGAGACAGGCATATCAGTCACTACTTTGTGCAACACCAAGCAAAAAGATGGCGAGTCTTTTTCATCATTTTTACAAAGATGGAGGAATCTAGCTAGTAGATGCTCTTGTGAAATTCCACAAAAACAAATGGTAGAGATGTTCACCCAAAATGTTAACAAAGACATTGGCTATGATCTAAGGAAAGCTTGTTCGTCCACCTTCAAGGACGTCATTGAAAAAGGCTTAGCAATAGAGAAGGTCCTAATTGAACAAGGAGTCATTAAGATATTCAAGGAAAACAAAGATGACTTTAAAGGAAAAGACAAGCCAAGATTTTGGAATAAAAACAAGAACACAGTCAATGATGGTGTTGTTGATGCCAATACAGTGCGACCCAAAGTCTTTTTTTCGGAATCAAATTCTACAAACAATCAAGTGAATACTCAAACAACTTCCAGATCACGAAGGAAGTACACTCCATTGGGAGAACCACTTGAGTCAGTTTTCAAAAAGCCAGTGGAAAACAAGGTAATCACTATTCTAGATTTTCCTCCATATGAACCAAAGGTCAAACCAAATTGGTGGAATGATGATGAATATTGTGAATTTCATAAGAGCAAGGGTCATAAGATAGGAAATTGTCATCGATTGAAGAACATCATACAAGATCTCATTGATAGAGGTGACATTGAGATTGAAGGACACTCATCCAATCAAGAACATGAAATGTTTAAGGAACCATTCCCAAAACATGACAAGGGAAAAGCTAAAGCCACAAATGACCAAACCAACTATACCAGAGCAACCTATAACTATGATTCAACTATCAATCACATTTCGATGGACAATTACGTCTCTACCATTATCATCAAGGACAAAAACCTTGAGAATTCTACCCAAAGACCCAAGATTGTCCTAAAAGGTGTTGGATCTTCTTCTGAACCAACCTCTGAATGTAATGTTACAACTCATTGAGGTAAATTCACTTTGCAAGGTGCTCCAACCAAAAACACCCCTTCTTCATCAACCAAGCCTGAGTACGACCTTATAGAACAGTTAGGGAAGACACCCATGCTCATCTCCATCCTTGAGCTCTTACGCATATCCCCCGCACATAAAGCTATTCTTGACAAAATCTTGAGAGACACCGTCGTTCCTACTGATCTGAACATGGACCAGTTTCAAGCCATGGTGGGATACCTTTCCATTCTGCATTCCCTTACATTCATAGAAGCCGACAACGCCTCTGTGAGCCAACCACATAATGCACCACTACACATTGAAGCCTTCATACACAAACATCGAATAAAATGAGTCCTAATAGATGGAGGAGCTGGTCTAAACATTTGTACATTGAGCACAATTAAACAATTGGGATATCCTGATAAAGTTATAAATTCTACAAACAAAATCACTATCAAGGCATATGATGATGAAGAGCGTTCATCCAAGGGCACAGTCACCTTACCTCTCAGAGTTGGGCCAGTTACGAAGGATGTGGTTTGTCAAGTCCTAGATCTAGATCTCACTTACAACATATTGCTAGTGCGTCCTTGGATTCATGAAATGAGGGTGGTCCCATCTACATATCACCAATGCATTAAGTTTCCTCACAATGGAGTGGAGGTAACAGTTAACGGTGATCCTAATCCGTTCATATACTGCAATAACTTGAGATCAAAAACTGAGACCATCATTCCCAGTAATCATGAAGTTGTTCCTTCTTCGGCATACATTGATCCTGAGTCATTAAAACCTTTGACATCAAAACAAGGTGAGCTTAAAGGCAAATTTTAGGACAAGGGCATGGGGGAATACACTTTAAATCAGACCATGTACTTACAACAAGTCATGAGTTCACCAAAAAAATATGGAAGACCACATCCTAACAAGCAAGTATCCATCATGGTACTCAAATGGGACCCTACTACCTTTCAAAGATGGGGTGAACTGGAAGAGGAAGACTTATACAAAATGCTTTAAAAAGACCTTGAAGATGATACACAAGATCATATCAGTCTACCATGTGAGAAATATGTCAAAGGTTTCAAGATCCTACAAAAATTCGGGTATGATGGAAAAAGCCCTCTTGGGTTACGAAAGGAAGGCATCATCGAGCCTTTACAACCTAAATTGACATTCAAAAGGGAACGCTCAAAGGGACTCAGTTTCCTAACCTCCAAGGTCCATACTCAAAGAATAGAAGAAGCCTTACAAATCAAAGCTGGCAAAATTCAACAAGAGTATCGCTATTCCACAGACTCCAATGAATGGGAATGGGGTTCAGATAAATCTTCCAGTGACTATGAGCTCACTGAGACATTCAGAGAGCCAGATGAACCCACATAAGAAGAGGAATTTTATAAAAGATTCAAAGTTGGTCAAGAAACAACCCATGAGGATTCCACACAGTCCTTGTCTCAAGGTCCTAGGTTGAAATCACATAGGATGAGAACACCTGTCCTAGAATGCGCTACTAGTGATGATAATTTGGATTCATTCGTGATTGAGACTGATGAGGAGAGTGCCATCGATGACCTTGATAATTACCTTGACATACCCGAATATAACTGCATCTTCACTCTTAGCCCCGCTGACTTCAAAGACATTAAAGGCCTTCCCCTCGTTCACCACCAACTCATTGACTGGGATCATGAAGGACCTGCACAGTTTGAGACATTCCAAAATGATGAAGCTTTTATTGACTATCTTGGCATACGAGATGATCTTCCCCCTGGGGACCATAAAGCGGGATACACTATAGAACTCAATAGTGTGGCATATTTTGGTGAGGGCGTCGGACCTTCTAGTCGCAAAAATATGAAAATAAGAACAAACCAAGGGTCTTATGGCGAAAACCACAATGTGGCGCTGTCTGACCCCAAAAAAGTAAAAAGAAAGGACATATCTGAGGGCGAAAACCTCTCTGAGGCACCCAAAGATGGAAGGCTCGACATTCTCCCAGCATCATATGAGGAAAAGTCATCCATGTTGGTAGAGGAGACTATCAAAACAAACATTGGTATAGAAGAGGTTCCACACAACATATTTCTGACTCAATCATTGACGAAGTCAGAAAGGTCAAAATTCATAAATTTCTTCAAAGATCGACAAATCAACTTTGCATGGTCATACATAGATATGCCTGGATTAGATATGGATTTAGTAATGCATCATTTGACAGTTAAACCGGGGGCAAAACTAGTGAAACGGAAATTAAGAAAGATGCATCCACAAGTCGCATTATTGGTCAAAGCAAAGCTTGAGAAATTATTGGACGTTAGATTCATACACCCAATTGATTATCCTGAATGGATCTCCAACTTAGTGCCTATCAGTAAACCAGATTGCAACATCAGAATATGTACAAATTTCAGAGACATCAACAAGGCTTGTCCTAAGGATGACTTCCCATTACCAAATATAGATTTGATTGTTGATCTCACAACAGGTCATGAAATGTTATCGTTGATGGATGGATTCTCTGGTTATAATCAAATAAGGATCGTGTCTAAGGATCAACATAAAATATCATTCACTTGTCCTTGGGGAACCTTATGTTGGAATGTCATGCCCTTCGGGCTAAAAAATGCAGGCGCTACATATCAAAGAGCCATGCTTACCTCTTTCACGATCTCATGCACGTAACTGTGGAAGATTATGTCGACGACCCTTTGGGAAAATCAATAGACAGAAATACACATTTGGACATACTTTCTGTCATCTTTGATTGGTTGGAAAAATACAAAGTAAGATTAAACCCCAAGAAATGTGTCTTTGGGGTAACCTCCGGGAAGCTCCTAGGATTCATTGTATCAAAAAGAGGAATCGAAGCTGATCCAGCAAAAGTCAAGGCCATCCTAGAGATGCAACCACCAAGAAATATCAGTCAACTTCGGTCTTTACAAGGGAGACTCCAGTCCATATGAAGGTTCATAGCGCAAATTGGAGATAAGTGTAGTCCTTTTCAGCACTTGCTGCATAAAAACATCAAATTCAAATGGGATGATAACTGTCAACAGGATTTCCAGACACTCAAATATTATCTTCTGAATCTGCAATTTTTAATGCCACCAGTTCCAGATCAGCCTCTGTTACTATACATATCAGCTACTCCAACAGCACTGGGGGCACTCTTAGCACAACAAGTTGTTGAGGGCAAAGAAAAGGTAGTATGCTATATCAGTCGCACATTGGTGGGATATGAGCTAAACTACACACCAATTGAGCGTACATGTCTCGCCGTGGTCTTTGCTTCGCAAAAATTATGACATTACATGCTCACTCATAAGACTAAGTTGGTTGCAAGGATAGATCCATTGAAATACCTTCTCAATAAAGCAACGCTTACTGGGCCGCTAGCCAAATGGGTAATGATCCTGAGTGAATTTGACATCGAGTATGTGGACAGAAAAGCAATAAAAGGACAAGCCATCGCAGATCAATTAACAGATGCCCCCATGATAGATGATGTTCCTCTAAGTTCAGAATTTTCAGATGAATCCATTTTAACAATGTCACATGCGAAGCCATGGCAACTATACTTCGACGGCTCATACACACAGCATGGGGCAGGAGCTGGCATCCTCTTTATAACCCCTCAAGGGGATTCTATACCAAAATCATACCGCTTATCATTTCCTTGCTCTAATAATATGGCAGAATATGAGGCATTAACAACTGGATTACAGATTGCAATTCAGTGGAAGATCTAGGAACTTCGTGTTTTTGGGGACTCTCAACTTGTAATCCATCAAGCAACTGATGATTACCAAACAAAGGATGAAAAATTAATGCCTTACAAAAAAATGGTGGATGACTTGAAACAACATTTCACGAAGATAGACTTTGAGCAGATACCAAGAGAGCAAAATCGAGTCGCAGATGCCATGGCTACAATTGCTTCACTGATCGATCTACCTCCAAATGAGACCCGCTATGAGTTCTTGGTGGATAACCTTTTGGTTCCTTCATATGAAAGCATTCCTACTAAGATGATATGTGTCGTCGGTCCTGAGTCCCAGTTATATGGTTCCATCTTCACATACCTTCGTGACAATACCCTACCTCCTGATCTATCTAATAACCAGCGTCACACTTTCATTCACCAATCTTCTCGATATGTCATTTTAGTTGATATCCTATACCGGCGAGGTCTAGATGGCACTCTTCTTAGATGTTTAGAAAGTGATGAAGCTTAGATTGTGTTACGTGAAGTACATGAAGGGATATGTGGTCCACATTCTAGTGGTCCTACCTTAGCCAAGAAACTCATCAGGACTGGATATTACTGGCCCAATATGAAAAAAGACTCATATCAGTTTGTCAAGAAATGTAAGCAATGTCAAATTCAAGGAGACCTCATACATGCACCAGCGCAAGAACTTCAACCAATTGCATCTCCTTGGCCCTTTTGTCAGTGGGGACTCGATCTCATAGGCAAGATTCACCCTCCTTCTTCCAATGGTCATAAATTCATTATCACTGCCACAGAGTATTTCACAAAATGGATTGAAGTCGTGCCTCTCACACAAGTCACTGGAAAACAGATTGCTACGTTCATCCTCAACTATATCATTTGCCGATACGGTATTCCTATTTCCATTATCACTGATAACGGGCGTCCCTTCAAAAATCAGGATGTTCATGAACTCTGTGACTGCTTCCATATCTCCCATCATTTCTCCACGCCATATTACCCCCAAGGTAACGGTCAAGCTGAGGCGTCTAATAAGACAATCCTTAAAATCCTAAAAAAGACAGTCGACGATGCTGGCCGTAATTGGCATATCCATCTCAATCCTGCACTTTGGGCCTACCGCACAAGTGTCCGCACATCTACAGGAGCTACACCCTATTCACTTATCTATGGCGCTGAAGCCATCTTTCCTATTGAGGTCGAGCTACCCTCTTTACGAGTCTCTTTGCAAAACATCATCAGTGATGAAGACTATAGGGTCTCTCGCTTACAAGAACTGGAACTACTGGATGAACGAAGACAAACTGCTTTTAATCATCTCAAGGCTTATCAACAACGAATGAGTCGCAGCTACAATCATAGAGTCAAGCCTCGCATATTTGAGATAGGTGATTTGGTTCTCAGAGAAAATCCCAAAAATCAGCAAGACAAAGAGAAAAAGGGCAAGTTCGAACCAAACTGGCTAGGTCCTTACATCATTACAGCAGCATATGGATCTAGGGCGTATCAACTCTCAACTATAGAAGGTGAACTTTTGGAGGATCCTATCAACAACATGCACCTTCGTAGGTTTTACACATAGCTCTTCAGAGTATCCTAATTTCAAAAATAAAATAAAATAAAAAAATTCAAAAATACAAAAAAAAATTTATAAAACAAAAAAAAAATCGTTACTTGGTGAAAAACTAGCAAACAGGCGCCTTGTGACACAAAAAAAACCATTGAAAAATCGAAAAAAGTAAAGAGAAATAAATTCGTCCAACAGTTAAAACCACTTCGGTGTCACCCTGGGCAAGTACTGTGGTGAAAACTGGGTCACCAGCGCCATGTGTAGAGACATTGCTCCTCCCTCCTTCAGGATTCACTTTCATCCTTTCACTTTGCATACATTCACAACCTATTCGTTCATAATAAACTTGCCCATTCCCATCATGGCTTGTTATTGATCTACCCAAGATTAGTTAGCCATTCATAATAAACCTCCCTTTCCATCCATAATAAATCAGATCCTATCTGTGCCTAAGGCAAATCCTACGTCTAGTGATGGGTGTGGAACTGAGAACATCACATGTTTCGAGGAGTACAGTTTCTTCCAGCTTCCTTCAATCTATCCGCGCACAATCCACAATAAAGCAACATCTACATCGCCAATCAGCAATAAAGTTTCATCTTCTCCGCAATAAAGTATCAGTTTCATGGATTGAGTCAGTTTCAAATAAGACACAACAACAACAATGGGCTTCAACAAAATCAAATCTTTCAACAGACTCAGACAACATATGGTTCAATGCTATCTATCCTTTCTGTGAAAGTAAACATTGTGACCACAATCAAATAAGACTTATATAAGTGACAAGAGACACTAAATTTGAGGACTACAATGGATGTTGGTGTCGAGTCTTGGTTTTCTTTTGATTTTATCTTTTGGTGACATGTCTTTTAGCTTTTCCAGGATGTCTCTGACTAGAGATTCTATCTCCAGGATGTCTTTGATTAGAAAGGCGAGGATGGGGTATTGTCACCTATTTTTCTTTTGTTGTCTGTGGATTGTCTCTTAGTAAAGCTATGACTTGTCCAAGGATATGAGGACACTGTGAGTCTAGTGTGAACTGGGGCATTCCTTGTTTGTGACTGTCTTATCTCCATGCAAATGGGTACAATGACTTTCTGGGTCGAACATATGCCTCGATTGTCATAACCTACTTGCCATAATAAAGCTCAATGATGATAACGCACAAGAAGCTCTTTCACTTTCATATCTTCTATCTTCCATCCCCCTTTCTTGATTGACTTCCATCGTCCTTCTCGAGTCTGCGTAAGCCTGCTATCACATGACTGAGTATAATGACACGCCAAAAACATTTGCATTTCATGTAGTTGCACCTGCATTACCACATATAAGCATTTCATACATACATAGAGATATCACAACTGCATCACATCCTGCACGCAACACCTATTAGCACAATTTACATTTCCATTATCATATTCATTTGCATTTCATACATTCACATTGGCATTTGCATAACATATTAAAAACATAAAAGAACAAAAAAAAAAAAATATGGCATTTCATTATGTACATATTTGTATCCATATCATAAGCATCACATAGAAACATACATTATAGAAATACATAGAAGCGTCACATAGGTACACATGCATATAGCTGCCGCAAAGAAGAATCATCTCATATATATAAATCAAAAGTGTCATGATACAATGATGTCAAAATCATATGGCTACAATCACCCGCAGGTGTCTACATCATCATACAAAAATGATACAATACTGATACATAGGGAGCCCTTTACGGCTATGATGAACTCCCTCCCTCGGAGCCGCTTGGCCTCGACGGAATCTGAGCCCCCGAAGGAAACGCCCTAGGATCATTCCTCCTATCCCCTCTATCTAATGGTGGTGGAGGACCCATAACCCTACCACTAGATGTCTGTCGCCTCCGGCTCCCTCCCATAGCTGTCACTATCTGCGATGGTCTATGGAAGCTCCTCACCAACTGATCAGCTGGCACTGCACCATAATATAGATCTCGCCAGTAGGCAATCTCCTCCCCTGCCCACAGGACGTAGGCATATCCAGCCCCAGTGTCCTCTGCCGCCTGCCTCCCAGCCCTCAGTGCTGTCTCAGCCTCTGTGTAACACTGAATGGTCTGGTCCCACTCCCGCTCAATATCTTTGAGCTGCCTCCTAAGTCTATCCCTCTCCCTCTCCAAGTCCTGGATCTCATCTGCCTATCCCTGGCAGATGTCCCTCAGCTCCGTCAACTCATCCTCCTTCGCCTCAACCCCTTATAACTCTTCTTGTGGCTCCCCTTGTACGGGTGCCTGCCCTTGTGCCTATGCCTATACTGGTGGTTGTACCTGTCCCTATCCCTGCACCTATATGGGACCCTGTGCTGCTGGCACTTGTAGCAGTAATCCACCGCGACCCCTCACCACCCAAGCCTGTTTGTCCTCTCCACCCTCCCTCCGCAGCGCCACTCTCCTCTCTCCAACTGCCCCTCTCCTCCTCCATCGGACTCTCCCCCCATCATCTCCATCATCATCACCATATCCACCACCATCTCCATCTAGTAACTCTCCTGGATCTGTCAGGCGTGGGAATGGATGCTCGGCCCAATATGCTGTGTACTTTGCATCCATGCCGACATCCTCGATCTCTGGCCATATATCCTAGGGTAGGGGCATCATCTCTACCAGTTGTGTAATACCCTAATCATATGATATTAATGGCCCAAACTGCACCTGATCCCTGACAGTCTGTGCATACATGCCTAAACCCCGTGGCATCCACTGGATCCTGTCGAACTGCCTACCCACCCTGTCCACTAGCTGCCTCTCCAGTACATAGGGCGTCCACCCAATAAGGTACCTACTTCGGAAGGTGTAGGGTAGCTCTACTGCATCATCCTCCCACTACTCACATCCCAGGTACAGCCTCCATATAACCATATCAATGTCATCTATAACCCGCCGCCAGTGCTCTAACCTGCCAATTCGTGGCTGCAAGGTGATCATGTCGAACAAATGCACAAAACTACGTCTGTGACCTCTGCCCCTGAAGTGTATTGGTCTTGTCACTGGTAGATACTCATAGGCATCATTCCCATCTTGGGGCAACTCTGTATCAGTTCATCTTATCTTCTTTGAAACAACGCGACAAGCTGCATTGTCTCAAAGAGGGGCAAAATGTAGACACCCAAAATTGTCATGTCTAATTAAATAAATATCTTATTTATTTAATTACTTTAGCCTAATTCATCTATTAATTAAATAAATCTTTATTTATTTAATTAATTCATTTATCCTCTTCTAGCCTTATTTCTCATTTAAATAAATATATTTATTTATTTAAATTATCCTTTTCCTAAATTAAATAAATATCTTATTTATTTAATTATCCCACTTCTTCTATTAATTAAATGAATCTTTATTTATTTAATTAATTCATTAACCTTTTCTACCTATGACACGTCATTCATCTCTTAATTCATACACTACCTACCCCTTTCATTATTTTATTATTTCTTTTACCTACCCTCTAATCATAGCCGACCTCCTTTTACACCTCTCAATCTTATCCCTCCATTTCTTATAGTGTCTTCTATATAAGGAGATGCTTCCTTCATTATCAAACCCTAATCAATCATCCTAATGACCTGACTATTTGATCAATTGACTACTTGGCATATGTGATCCTACTTGCAACCACATTCTGTTCTTTGTTGAGCTCTTGTGCACATAAAATCTGAGAGCAAATAAATCAAGCAAGATCAATGGAGATAGGAAGAATGGAGATCCAAACCCTATTGAACATGTGATGGTATAATCTTTGTGATTTCATTTGATTTGCATTATTTTAGGTAATCTTCATATGTTATGGTGGATCTTTGTTGTTGTTAGGCTAGGGTTTTGTGGCTGAATCCATTTAGCCTTTCAATATCGTTATTGTTGTTATCCATTTTCACTATATACAGGTATAACTGACAGGGTCTATGAACCAGTAGATGAACCTGGATGTGTAGTTGGTCGGTGATCCTATTTGGACTGACATAACTGATCTAGTAAAGGTGGATGTCGATAAAGGAGCCACATGGAGGTGAAGTGACATGCATGCAAAGGTCTGTGTGAGTTGTCGGTGAGGTAGGTAGTGACTGGTCGATATTAATGTTGATAGCGTGTTTCACGGGTCGAGAGAAGAAGGGTGCGACTCGAGACTAATCAAAGGACAAAGATATAATTTGATGACTTCATGATCGAGGCCGAGTGTCCAGGTGTTGATTGGGGTAGGTGAAGGTTCTACATGATCACTTCATAGGTGTTTAACAAGTGCAGACCGAAGAAGGTGTCATTTTTGCCAAATAGGGCAAATGTGTTATAAATATAGCAGGATTGGTGGAGTCTGATTAATCTTTTCAGGTGGTCGATCTTTGGATGAAGATCTGATTTGATTTAGTTTTCCTTGGGATCGATGAAGAAACTGTAGCAAGCCAGAAGTTTGAATGTCGATCATGGCAGGAAAACTCAAGTATAAGTATGTTGACTCATGTCTAAAGATTGGGGATGATGCTGCAAGCTAGGTGATGAAGGATAGAGAGTGAAAGAGCAGCAAAGAGTCAACCAGTCAAAGAGTTCATTGAAGATCATGATGACTATGTACTCAAGAGAGAACTAGTGAGAAGAGTGCAACTGGAAAGGGTAAAGCAATCAATTGACTATCATTGAGCCTGACAGTGGTGTGAACTTGTGAGAAAGAGAAGTAACCGATAGAGGAACAAGAGAAGAGTGATCCTGAAGAGAAGAAACAAAGAAGTTCAGTGCAGAGTTAAGCGTGCAACTGAAGTAACTGACAAGTTGAGAACTGGTAGTGTGCAATGAGAAGAACTGATAGGAAAGGAGAAGAGGTTGAACCAATAAGGGTGCAACAGAGAGTGAGATGGAGCAGAGAGTGAGTTGCAGCAGGAGATAAGGCTACAGCAGAGAGAAGGTGAGTAGAGAACCGACATAGATCTGTAGAGAGGTGAACTGATGGAGAGACATACATGAGAGTTACAAAGTTCTTTGTAACAAAAAGATAACTTTTGTATTAAAAATATGATTTTGTAATCACCAAGGTGGAGTTCGGTGCAGGGGTTGGTGCCCTAAAATCAGGGGTTAGTGCTCCTTAGGTTGGTGCGCTAAAGTAGGATTGGTACTCCTTGAGTTGGTGCCCTAAATATTGTAACCAAGGTTTTTATTGTGAGGCTGGATTGGAGCAGTAGTCTCTAACAACACTTCTCACCGAGGTTTTTCCCATCTTGGGTTTTTCTCGTTCATCTGGTGTTATGTGATGTCCCTTTTATGTGTGGTGGCATTTGTGTTATCATCTCATCTAACTGGTATGCCTATTTTATGTTAGATATGTTAATCGGTATACACAAATAGGATAGAAAAGGAAAAAGTTTGGAAACCACTAATTCACCCCCCTCTCAGTGGCATCTTGTGTTCAACAATTGGTATTAGAGCATAGATTCTCGGTTGATAAGCTTTCTCTAGCTTGGTTGGATTCTGGTATTTGAACACAATGGCTTGTTTTGTGTCAATCCCTACTCCAGTTTTTGATGATTCAAATTATTCTATTTGGAGTTGTAGGATGGAAGTCTACCTATCCTCCTTAGGGTTTGATGTGTGGATGATGGTTGTGAATGGCTTCCCTAGTAAAGTCAGTGCTCCCACTGATTCAAAAGCAGAAAGAAGATATTGGTGCAATGATGTAGCAATGAAGGCTATATTATGTGGGCTCACAGATGATATCTCCTCTTAGGTGGATAGATGCAAATCGACAAAGAGCTTATGGGATAGATTAAAGAAGCTCTATGGAAATGAGCCTAGCACCGCATAACCAGTTTGTGGAAGGAAGAAAGAAAATGTAACACATGAGTCTACAAATGAAGGTAGATCAGTGCATAGCAACAAAAATGATTTAGAGGAAACTCATCTCTTCATGGCTCAAGAATCGGAAGATGAGAGGCACACATTTGAGAATGATTATGCAAATCATTCTTATTGGCAAGATGTGTTTGGTAGTGATAGTGAAGGTGAAGAAGATGATGAAGCATAAGTATATCTCGAAGGAGAACTTATAAGTGAACTCAAAGAACTTAGTAGAGTGAGGAATAAATATAAGTTGTTCAAAAATGTTGTAGTTGTGGAACATAACCGATTAATCAAATGCCTTGAAGAATCTGAGAAATGTATCTCAGAGTTGAAGACTCTACAAGAAGACACCAAGTAGTGTTGGTGTAATGATCTAGCACCTAAGCTATAGGCAAATAATAAAGAATATCAACAGCTAGAAGGAGATATGGAGAATCTCCAAGAGGACCTTGAGAAATGTCAGGATGAGCTCAAGGTGAGAATCTAATTTGATGGTAGTAGTGATGCCTTGGACAAAATGTTGAAGAAGCAAAAGCATTCCAAGGACACTAGAGGATTAGGAAGTGGTGCCAATGAATGCTCCACCAACAAGAATGTCCCCCACAATGACATTCGGTTTGTCTCCTCAAATGGAGATAACAAGGGACATACCTTCACTGTCTAGAACTCTCCCCAGAAGAAGGTTGATCTAACCACAACCGATGAAGACATGAAGCTAAGGATGAAGATCAGTGTTGCAAGAAGGAGGAACAATGTAGATCCCAAAAGAAAAGGAAAGATGGGAGAAGGAAGCTTCACTGGAAGCAAGAACATGAGAAGACAATAAAGTAGACTTCCTACCAGTAGAAGACAAGGAAATGCTACCGCCCACAAGACAAAGAAAGTGTGGGAAAAGAAGAGATCAGATGGAAGAGATGCAGAGCATGGACAATCCAAGATCCATCCACGGAGAAGCAAAAATGGAGATACTAAATCGATAAGATCTCCTCATGCATGGAAAAATAAATTTGTAAGTTATGTGCCCCCTTTCTTCGGTTATTGTTTTGCATGCAAGGAATATGCCCATAGAGAAGATAGATGCATAATGAAGTCTAGGAATAGACAATTTTCTCTTCCTAGAGACAATATTATTGTCTGTTGGAGGTGTAATAAGTTTGGCCATAAAAGTCAGGATTGTAGAAGGATGAATGTGCAATCATATGGTAATTGGTATAGCAGCTATGCTCATTATGAAAATGGGTTTAGAGCATTTGAAAAAAATATGATGTGTGGAACAAAAGGAGAGGAGGTTTTTCTCCTACGGGATCAAGAGGTCTGTCAGTTCTGATAGCCAGTTACAATGACATGACCAGAAGAAGATGGTCAAACCGGTTTGATAGAAAGTCCCCCAATCATGTATTTGGCATGAACATAGTTTGCTTCTACAACAATGCTTCTAAACATGATGTGGAATCCAGTAGAGAAAGGACCAGTCAGCAAAAGAAAGTAAGACCTTCTCCCAATACTGAAAATGGGAAGAAGAATGAGATCAAGAAGGTATGGAGGAAGAAGCAAGAGGATGCAACCATGGACCAACACTGTGCATTCAATGCACATGTGATGTCTCCTAAGGCTTAAAGGAGATGAAGGACCTTAGGGGGAGTAGTACATTGACCTTATCATTAACCCCCTTAGCGGAAGAGGACAAATGGAAGAACAAGTTGTTGCCAGTATGAAGGAAGAACATGAGATGACAAGTGTGTGTAGTGGTTGGCTTGGCTACACACCTACAGATAAGAGATGGATCACTATTGCATGTGTCAATGGATGGCTAATTTATAATTGGTGTCAAGGATGAGATCAAAACAAATTGACACAAGAAGACAAGAGTTAGAGGAAGGTGCTCCCATAGAGATGATGGACCAGTGCAGGAAATTAGTAAGTGTAGTATGGTACTGGTATGAATACTACCCGGTAGTGCAGGTTATGTAAGACAATGAGGTCAAGGATCATTGCATTAGCTCTAGAAGCATGGATTGAGGAGTTTATGTCTCAAGTGGTACTGAAGAAGACTTGAATGACATATGTTCACCTAGTTATTGATCATGTAGGCATGCATGTTTTTGATGAATAATGATGAATAGTAAGTACTCAACAGATACTGAGAGGTGGGGGGGGGGAGAATCAGTATAGATAAAAAACTTCCTTAAACCACTTTTGACTGCAAAGACTGAACTCACTGGTAAACAGTATCACTGATCTAAAACAGGGTACTACCGGTAAAACATAGTATGACTGTGAAAGACATAAACCGGTAACACTTAGATCTTCACCATACCTAATATCTCTTTTCCACTTCACCCATATGCATAAACAAGTAATAAATTAGAAATATAAAGACCATTGGATCAACATGCATTACCACTTAATAGAAAATACTAATCATCACATGAAAAGGCATCACACATGACACACTGATTTTTCACGTGGAAACCCAACTGAGGAAAACCACGGTGGGGATGAATACCCACAAGTTGTTCTTTAAACTCTTCTAAAGTCCACTCTGTTAGGAGCTTAGTCCGGTTAAGGAATTTATAATAGGTTTTGCTAGGACCCGATCCTGCTAGGGGTCACCCGGTTAAGGGATGGCTAAATACCCGGTTAAAGGTTAGAACCCTGTTAAAGTTTACCTCGCAAGAGGATTTGAAGAACTCATTGATTTGCATCACCCTGTTAAAGGATTTACACAAAGCTTGTTAAAGCTACCTGGTTAAGGGATTTTCCAACTGTTGAAATAGTTAGAAGTCAACAAGTAATACACTGATCTGATAACAACACTCAATGCCAATTTAGATCCGCTTTAGTTTCTTTGCTTCTACAGTCACACTCTGCAGGTATCAACACAATTCTCCAGTCTAGCAAGAATCAAGTATCTCTTCACTTGGATACACACATAATATTTGCCAACAACCTCACAATACAAATCATCATCGCCCTTATAGGAAACAGATAGGTCGGTAGCATAAACCCTAAACCCTAAACATTTAGGTTATTAATATAGTCGATCAAATCTTGACCATTCAAAACACGTTGCATTGAATAAAACAGTCTTGAACAAATTTCAAGACGTTCTCCATCGTTCGTTCTTTGTTGCTTCTGGAAGCTGATAACCCATCATGTGTTCTCCATCATTTATTGAGACTTCGCACATTCCCGAGGTAGATAGGATCAATCAACATCATGTAAGATCCTCAAGGAAATCCTTCATGCACACAAGGCTGATGTGGAAACATGATCTGATCTCCATTTCAATGCCAACCTATCACAGAATATCATCGGTCGAATCACACAAACTTGAAATGCATCAATCGAAAACCCTAAAGTTGAGACTACCAACCTATAGTCATACCAAATGAAACCCCGATACAAAAATTTCCATATACCGGTTCACAGTCCAACATACCGATTCACTTGAACAAACATACTGCTTCACTTTTTCATGTATACTGGTTCACATCATCATACCGGTTCTCTTGCCAGATTGCTTACTTTAATATACTGGTTCATACTTCAGCATACTGACATCAATGACAACATATAATATCATCATACCATCAAGCTCTGCACATATGCCAACAATCTCCCCCTTTGGCATTGATGGTAATAGACAAAGATATCTCTCTGCTCTATATCTTCTCCCCAATACTACATATATCTTCTCCGCTTCACATCTTCTCCCCCTTTGACAACAATGCCAAAGTGGAGGCACAGACAACTATGTTCCACTATGCTACTCCCCCTGAGGAGTAGCATCCATCAACACATCAATCCTGAAAAATGATTTGTCAAAGCAATACCGGACTGATGTGGAGCACATATCTTTAGTTCACCTCTTGAAGGGGTAGTAACCCTAATTCACCTCTTAAATAGGTAAATGTAGCCTTCGATAGAGGCTTGGTGAATATGTTTTCTAACTACTCCTTACTAGAAACATGTTCCAATACAACCTCTTTGTTCTGAACTTTCTCCCTCAAGAAATGATACTTGAGCTCGAAGTGCTTAGTTCTAACATGCAATACCAGATTCTTGGAAATATTAATTACACTTGTGTTATCACAAAATATACTCACCAATTCAGATACAGGGACTTTGAAACCACTTAATACATGCTTCATCCAAATTGTCTGAGTGCAGTTCATATATGCTGCTACATATTCTGTTTCTGATGTAGACTAAGAGATACAACTCTTCTTTTTACTCATCCATGAGACTAGTCTACCACCAAGAAAGAATACACCACCGGTTGTGCTCTTCTGGTCGTCCACATTACCAACCCAGTCGGCATCTGTAAATAGTTTTAGATTGAAATCATTACTGTATGGATACCACAATCCATAGTCAATAGTTCCCTTCAGATATCTAAAAATCCATTTGACTGCTATCAAGTGAGATTCTCTTGGACTTTTCTAGAAGCATGCACTAATGCCCACCGCATGTGCAATGTTCAGTCTGTTGTGTACTACATAGTGCAACTTACTAATCATTGATCGGTATTCCTTCTCATTCACCAATGTTGAGTCATCTTCTTTTGAAAATTTACAACCGGTCACCATTGGTGTACCAACCGGTTTGTTGTCTTCCATGCCAAAAGTCTTCAACACCTCTTTGACATGCTTGGACTGAGTGGTAAGGATACCATCTTTCATTTGTTGAATCTGTAGTCCAATGAAGAACTTAATCTACCCTATAAGTGACAACTCAAATTACTGCTTCATCTCATCTGCAAAATCATGACTCATCTTGTCATCTCCACCAAAAATTATGTCATAAGCAAATACTTCATAGATCAGAATCTGATCTCCTTCCGACTTCAGATAGATATTGATATCTTCACTTGTTTTTTCAAATCCAATCTTCACAAGATGGGAGTGTAAACGTTCATACCATGCTCTAGGTGCCTGCTTCAACCCATACAAGGTTTTATGTAGCCTACACACCATGTCATTATTTTCTGATAGGGCAAACCTATTCGGTTGCTCTATATATACTTCCTCTTCAAGTATTCCATTCAGGAATGCAGATTTTACATCCATCTGATACACTTTGAATCCCTTGAAGGCTGCATAGGCAAGAAGCATTAGAACTCCTTCCAATCTAGCTACTGGAGAAAAGGTTTCTCCATAGTCTTCTCCTTCTTCTTGAGCATATCCCTTACATACCAGTCTGGCTTTGTTTCTTACTACTGTGCCATCTTTATTCGACTTGTTTCTGAATGCCCATTAGGTGCCAATAACATTTTTATGTTCAGGTCTAGGTACCAAAGACCATGTACCATTCTTGTCTATCTGGTCAAGTTCCTCTTCCATATCCTTGATCTAGTCTTCATCTTTGTGTGTCTTTTTAAATGTTTTAGGCTCAAATTCAGAGATCATGCAAGAGTTTTCTCTTACCTTTCTTCTTGTAAGAATTTCTGCATCCTTATCTTCTATGATCTACTTTGGATCATGATTCAACTTTACATACCTAGGAATGATCTTAACAAATTCATCTTGCTTTTCTTCTTCATCCTCATCTTAACCAGTTTCAGCATCTTCTAGTGTAGGAGCACTGTTACTAGTACTTGGTTGTTTTGCAACCGGTTCTCAGAAGGTTACAACCGGTTCATCTACCACTTGCTCATAGCCAGTTTCCTCAGGTTTCTTAGAGGTTTCATCAACTCTGACGTTGATACTTTCAACTATTCTCTGAGTCCTATTGTTGAAGCACTTGAGAGCTTTGCTCTTGGTGGAATATCCTAGGAATATTCCCTCATCACATTTTGCATCAAACTTGCTCCGGTGTTTACTCCTCTTGATATAACACTTTCTACCAAACACTCTAAAGTAGCTTACTACAGGAGTCTTACCGGTCCAATATGTTGATATGTGGCGACTGATCAGAAAAGTACTATTTTTGTTAGATAATAAGACTATTTGTTTCCCTAAAAATGCATGTTATAAGCGGCTGGGATGCTTAAGGAATTGTAAGGTTGATGTACTATTTTGCTAGATAATAAGAAAGATTGGACGACTGTGTATGGTGGACGTAACCCATTCTGGGTGAACCATGTTAAATCTCTGTGTTATCTGTGTCATGTTTTATTCTTTTATCTTTTGTATTTAGATCTGCATATAATTGTTAGTTCATATTTGCTTCGGATTTGCTTGAAACCCTAACAATTGGTATTAGAGTGAGGTTTTATATAAATTGGCAGGACTTTCAGATTTGAGTGGGAGCAATGGAGGATTCCATATTCAATGTCGAAAAGTTTAATGACTAGAATTATCAGTTATGGAAAATGCAGATGGAGGATTACCTGTATCAAAAGGATTTGTGGCGGCCATTGGAAGGAAAGGCAAAGAAAGCGACCACAATGTCAGATGAAGAGTGGGATATTTTAGATAGAAAGGCACTACGATCCATTCGATTGTGCCTTGCATCGTCTGTAGCATTCAATATAACAGAAGCAAAAATGACTGTAGATTTGATGGCGACATTGGCTAAGTTGTATGAGAAACCCTCAGCTTCAAATAAGGTATTTCTTATGAAGCATTTGTTTAATTTGAAAATGAGTGAGGGAGGATTTGTAGCGGAGCACTTAAATGAATTTAATACAATTAACAGTCAATTGTCTTCAATAAAAATTACCTTTGTAGAAGAGGTTAGGGCTCTCTTGATTTTATGTTCTTTGCTAGAAAGCCGGAATAGCTTGGTTATGGTTGTAAGTAACTCTGTCTCTAGTAAAAATACTCTGATATTTGATGATACTATTGGTGTTATCCTAAGCGAGGAAAAGCGAAAGAAAAGCACAAGTGAGACTTCAACATCATCAAATAGTGTTTTGAATATGGAGAACAGAGGAAGATCAAAGGAAAGAGGAAAAGGCCCTTGGAATAAGAAGTCACGAGGGAAGTCAAAGAAAGGACGCTCTTAATCTAGAGGAAAGAAAGATTGCTGGTACTGCGGAAAGCCTGGTCATCTAAAGAAAGACTGTTGGTCTTGAAAAAACAAAGGAGACAAAAATGAAAATGACAATAAGGAAGCTAATATTGCAAGTAATACTTTACAAGATGCTTTAATCTTATGTTTGGACAACGTTAATGATTCCTGGGTAATAGATTTAGGGGCTTCATTTCATGCTACACCCCATAGAAAATATTTTCTAGATTATGTTCAAGGTGATTTTGGATAGGTATATTTGGGTGATGATGAGCCCTGTCAAATTATTGGAAAAGGAAAGATAAAGATCAAGTTGCAAAATGGAAATGACTGGTTTTTGCAGGAGGTGAGACATGTTCCTAATTTAAGAAGAAATTTAATTTTTGCAGGGCAATTAGGTAGTGAAGGTTGCATAGTTACCTTCTCAGACAATATCTGGAAGGTCACTAAAGGATCATTAGTAGTAGCTAAAGGTGAAAAGGTAGGCACATTATATCTATGTACTGGTAACACTTACTCTACCTTAGTTGCAACAGATAAAGTTACTGCAGGGACAACAACATTAGATGTTGCAAGAACATATTCGATAATTTGGCACCATAGGCTTGGGCACATGAGTGAGAAAGGGATGAAAATTATTCACTCCAAAAATCTATTTCCAAGACTAAATAAGATTGATTTAGAGTTCTGTGAAAACCATGTTTATGGTAAATTGAAAAGAGTCAGATTTCTCAAGGTTGGGAAAGAGAAGAAGAGTGAGAAGTTAGAGCTTGTGCATTTCGATGTATGGGGACTAGCTCAGGTATCATCTCTTGGTGGCTCTTGTTATTATGTTATTTTTATTGATGACTCAACTAGAAAAACATGGTTATATTTCCTAAAACAAAAATCAGATGTTTTTGAAGCTTTTAAGAAATGGAAAGCTTTGGTTGAGAATGAAACAGAAAAAAAGTTGAAGTGTCTCAGATCGGATAATGGAGGTGAGTATTGCAGCAAAGCATTTGAAGATTACTGCTCCTTAAATGGGATTTGAAAGCAAGAGATAGTTCTAGGAACTCCACAGGAAAATGGTGTGTCAGAGAGAATGAATAGGACTATCATGGAACGCGCGAGGAGCATGAGATTGCATGTTGGATTGCCCTTACATTTTTGGGCAGATGTTGTACATACTGTTGTCTATTTGATAAATAAAGGAGCTTCAACCCCTTTGGATGGTGATATTCTAGAGGAGGCATGGATTGGTAAAAAGATAAATTATTCTTTTCTGAAAACCCTTTGTTGTGAAGCTTTTGTCCAGGTTGATAAAGAAAACATAACCAAGCTTGATGCTAAATCTTTGAAATATACCTTCGTTTGATATGTGATAGATGAATATGGCTACCGATTATGAGATTTTGAAAATAAGAAAATAATTAGAATTAGAGATGTTATATTCAATGAGAAGGTCATGTATAAAGAACAGATGCAGGAAAAGAAGCATGAACAGGACAAACAAGAATATGTGGTGTTGGATGAGATTCCTAAAAATGAAATACCACAGGTACCTGATGCTCAGCAACAACAGAATGTCCCACAAACTCCTGCAAGTGTTAGACGTTCTACAAGGTCAAGTAGACCCCCTGAAAGATTTTCTCCTTCTTTGTATTCTATTTTATTAACTGATTCTGGTGAACCAGAAGAGTATGAAGAAGCAATGCAGGTGGATACCAAACAGCAGTGGGAGCTAGGCATGAAACAGGAGATGGACTCCTTGATGAAAAATAAGACTTGGGACTTAGTCTCTTTACCTGCAGAAAAAAGAGCTTTGCCTAACAAATGGGTTTATAGGCTGAAGGAGGAGGAAGGAGGCCAGAAAAGATATAAGGCCAAACTTGTGGTAAAAGGTTTTGCATAGAAAAAGGTTATAGTTTATGATTAAATATTTTCTCCAGTTGTAAAAATGACTTCAATTAGAATTGTACTTAGTCTTGTGGTTGCAGATGATTTACATCTTGAACAATTAGATGTCAAAAGAACTTTTCTCCATGGAGATTTGGAAGAAGAAATTTACATGTTGCAACCACAGGGATATGAGGTCAAAGGTAAGGAGAACTTGGTGTGCAGGTTGAAGAAAAGTTTGTATGGCCTAAAGCAAGCACCCCGACAATGATATTTAAAATTTGATAATTTCATGGCTGAACACGGTTATCATAGATGTCATTCTGATCATTGCGTATATTTTAAGAGATTGGATAATGGTACTTATATTATCTTGTTGCTTTATGTTGATGACATGCTTGTTGTTGGGTCTAACATGCAACATATAAATGATCTTAAACAAAAATTAGCCAAGTCATTTGCTATGAAGGATTTGGGTGCAGCTAAGCAAATTTTGGGTATGAGGATTACAGGAGATAGGAAAAATTGAACCTTGAATTTGTCTCAAAGTGAGTATATAAAGAAGGTGTTGAAAAGATTTAACATGCAGGATGCAAAAGCAGTTAGTACAACTTTGGCTAGTCATTTCAAATTGACTAAGGAGATGTGCCCAAAGGCACAGGATGAGGTAAATGAAATGTGTAACATCCCATATTCATTAGTCGTTGGTAATCTGATGTATGCAATGGTTTGTACAAGGCTAGCTATTACACATACAGTGGGAGTTGTGAGTAGGTTTATGAGTAATCTGAGTATGGAACATTGGAATGATGTGAAATGGATTCTTTGGTATTTGAAAGGAACTACTACGAAGGAATTATGTTTCAAAGGATCTAATACTGCTCTGAGCAGATTTGTTGACTCTAATCTAGCAAGTAATATTGATTCACAGAGGAGTACTACAGGGTATGTTTTTACTATAGGGGGAACTGCAGTCAGTTGGATTTCTAGGCTGCAAAAGGTTGTTGCACTTTCAACCACTGAAGATGAGTATGTTGCTACTACAGAAGCTAGCAAGGAGATGGTTTAGTTACAATGTTTTCTAGAGGAATTCGGTCAGACATAGGAGGACCGCCCATTGTATACTGATAGCCAGAGTGCCATTCATCTTGCGAAGAACTCTGCTTTTCATTCAAGGACAAAGCACATTCAGCTCAGGTACCACTTCATCTAGACTATTTTGGAGGAGGGTCAGTTACGGCTTGAGAAGATTCACACAAGTGAGAATCCTTCTGATATGTTCACGAAGGTAGTTCGATAGGAGAAGATGATTTCTTCATCAATTTTTGTTGGTCTTCTTGATTGATAATTGTGGAATTTATACCAGTCAAGTCCAAGTGTTTTATTTAGCGAATGCTGCAAGTACAATGGTGTCGTCTAGTATCAGTCTCTAAGTGGGAGATTGTTTGGTGTGGAGCCTGATCAATCTCCAAGTGGGAGATTGTTGATATGTGGTGACTGATCAACAAAGTACTATTTTTGTTGGATAATAAGACTTTGTTTGTTGCCCTAAAAATGCATGTTATAAGCAGCTGGGATGCTTAAGGCATTGTAAGGTTGATGTACTATTTTTGCTGGATAATAAGAAAGATTGGACGATTGTGTATGGTGGATGTAACCCATTCTAGGTGAAGCACGTTAAATCTCTGTGTTATCTGTGTCCTATTTTATTCCTTTATCTTTTGTATTTAGATCTACATATAATTATTAGTTCATATTTGCTTCGGATCTTCTTGAAACCCTAACACAATACTCATAAGGTGTTTTATCCTTACCTTTCTTGATGAGTACCCTGTTCATAGTGTAGACTGCAGTGCTCACCACTTATCTAAAAAAAGTGTGAGCAACCTTTCCCTAGATCAGCATTGTTCTGGCCGCTTCAACTATAATCCGATTGTTCCTTTCTGCTAGGCCATTCTGTTGTGGAGTTCGGGGAGAAGATAGTTGCCTCTTGATGCCATTCTCTTCACAGTACTTATTGAATTCTCCAGAGGTGAACTCACCTCCTTGATTGGTTCTAAGGCATTTGATTCTCTTACCACTTTCCTTTTCAAATAGTGCTCTGAAGGCTTTGAACTTTCCAAAAGCTTCAGACTTGTCTTTCAAAAATGTGACCCACATCATTCTTGAGCAATCATCAATAAGAATCATAAAGTACCTATCTCCTTGAACACTCCTAGTTTTCATAGGACCACACAAATCAGTATGCACAAGATCAAGTAAATTATCTGTTGTCAAAGATTTACCTTTGAAGGTTGAGGAAGACATTTTCCCCAGTTGACATTCTCTGCACAAAGGATTCTCTAGTTTGTTCAGCACAGGCAATTCCTTAACTGCCTTGATCTTACTGGTCTTCACAATGTTATCAAAATTTACATGGCAAAGTCTCCTATGCCATATCCAACTGTCATCATACTTAGCCATTAGACATTGGCTGATATTTGCATTTAACTGAAATAGGTTACCTTTGGTCTGCATACCAATGGCCATTAGTTCACCGCTCTTTCCTTTTATTTTGTATACTCCATCTTTGAATTTCAGAGTGAGTCCATTATCATTCAGTTGAGCAACACTCAAGAGGTTATGCTTGAAACCTTCCACCCAATACACATTATCAGCACTGCTTTTTCCATTTAAAGAGATGGACCCTTTTCCTTTTACCATACAAGGTGCATCATTACCAAATCGGACTACACCTCCATCATACTCTTCAAAAGACAGAAAATTTCTCCGATCACCAGTCATGTGGTGAGAACAACCATTGTCAATAATCCATTCATTAGAATTATCAAAGTGGGAGACAAGAGCCTTCTTGTCTGACACATCTTCATGGACAACTACAAATACTATGTCTTCACTTTCTTCATCTTCTGATTCATCATCAATGACACCTTCATCAACTGCAACAAGACAATTTCTCCTATTTCCTCCTTTGAACTTTTTGAACCTCTCTGGTTTGTCCTTATTATCACTATTAGGACAGTTGACAATAATGTGTCCAATCCTATTGCAAGAAAAGCATTTCAAAGGGAGCTTACCTCTGTATTTATCAGTTCCCTTAGGAAGTCTCTTGGCCAAAACAGTTTAAAATTCCATCAGGATATCCTCATCATCCATATCTCTGCTTTGTCTAGGTTCACAATTGGTACTAACTTCTTTACCCTTTCTAGATAGTGCAACATATGCTTTAAAGGCTGAATCAGTCTTTTGAACACTACCATCATAACTATTTATCTCATAAGCAGTCAACTTAGCAATGATAGAATCAAGGGACACCTTTGTCTTGTCAATGGATCTCAACTCCTGAATAACGGAAACCCTTATTACATAGACCAGTAATAAGGTTCTCAAAACTTTGCTAACAGTGGTGGAATCATCCATTGTATCTCTTGAACTCTTGATGTCTCCAACAACAGTTTTAATCCTTATTCCATATTGTTGAATGGTCTCTCCTTCAACCATCCACATATCTTCAAACTTTCCTCTAAGGCTTTCTTCCTTAGCCTACTTCACATGCTCATCACTACCATAGATAGACTCTAGAGTATCCCATACATCTTTGGGATTGTCTTTTTCTTGAACATCAATAAACTCAACATCAGAAAGGTTGTTGATAAGAGCTTCCATGATTTATCCATTCTCCTAAATTTCTCTTCTTTGATCATCAGTGAGAGTACCGGTAGGGACGACATAAGTATTCTCAACATAGCTCCAGTGTTGAGCACCCATGCTTTTAATGTATATCTTCATTTTGTCCTTCCATATCTTAAAGTTGTCTCTATTGAACTTAGGACCTTCCCTCTTCATAATTGGAATGAGATCTTTTCCTCAAGTGGTTAAGCTTACAACACAGAGGACCTGGAGGATGCTTTGATACCAATTGATGAATAATGATGAATAGTAAGTACTCAACAGATACTGAGAGGGGGGGTGAATCAGTATAGAAAAAAAACTTCCTTAAACCACTTTTGATTGCAAAGATTGAACTAACTGGTAAACAATATCACTGATCTAAAACAAATTACTATCGGTAAAACATAGTATGACTGTGAAAGACATAAACTGGTAACACTTAGATCTTCACCACACCTAATATCTCTTTTCGACTTCACCCATATAAATAAACAAGTAATACATCAGAAATATAAAGACCACTCGATCGACATACATTACCACTTAACAAAAAATACTAATCATCACATGAAAAGGTATCACACATGACACATAGATTTTTCACATGGAAACCCAATTGACAAAAACCACGGTGGGGATGAATACCCACAAGTTGTTCTTTGAACTCTTTTGAAGTCCGCTCTGTTAGGAGCCTAGCTCGGTTAAGGACTTTACAATAGGTTCTGCTAGGAACCGATCCTGCTAAGGATCACCCGGTTAAGGGATGGCTAAATACCCGGTTAAAGGTTAGAACCTTGTTAAAGGTTACCTCGCAAGAGGATTTGAAGAACTCATTGATTTGAGTCACCTTGTTAAAGGATTTACACAAAGCCTGTTAAAGGTACCCGGTTAAGGGATTTTCCAACTACTGAAATGAATAGAAGTCAACAAGTAATACACTTATCTGATAACAACACTCAATGCCAATGTAGATCCACTTTAGTTCCTTTGCTTCTATAGTCACACTCTGTAGGTATCAACACACTTCTTTGGTTTGGCAAGAATCAAGTATCTCTTCACTTGGATACACACATAACATTTGCCAACAACCTTACAATGAATATCATCATTGACCTTATAGGAAACAGATAGGTTGGTAGCATAGACCCTAAACCCTGAACATTTAGGTTATCAATACAGTCGGTCCAATCCTGACCGTTCAAAACACGTTGCATTGAATAAAACAGTCTTGAACAAATCTCAAGACGTTCTCCATCGTTCGTTCTTTGCCGCTTCTGGAAGCTGATAACCCATCATGCATTCTCCACCATTTACTGTGACTTCTCACATTCCCGAGGTAGATAGGATCAATCAACATCATGCAAGATCCTCAAGGAAATCCTTCATGCTTATAAGGCTGACGTGGCAACACGATCTGATCTCCATTTCAATGTTAGCCCATCACAGAATGTCATCGGTCGAATCACACAGACTTGAAATGAATCAACTTGAAACCCTGAAGCTGAGACTACCAATCGGTAGTCATATCAAATGAAACCCCAATACAAAACTTTCCATATACTGGTTCACATTCCAACATATTGGTTCCCTTGAACAAACATACCGCTTCACTTTTTCACATATACCGGTTCACATCATCATATTGGTTCTCTTGCTAGATTGCTTACTTCAGTATACGAGTTCATACTTCAACATATTGACATCAATGACAACATACAATATCATCATACCATCAAGCTCTGCACATATGCCAACAATTTTTGGGCTAACCGGTTTGATTTATGGCATGATGGTGATATTGTATGGCATTGTGCACATCTAGAATCATGCCATATGTTGTGATGGATATAATGGAGCTGAAAGATCATGAGTTGATCACATATGCACAACTCAATCGATATATGGTGTAGATTGGAGTTCTATTTTTCAACCTAACAGGCAATGGAAACCTAAGATGTATGACTCAAAGTTGACAGTGAAGTTTTCTAATTTGTATCAGACTTGCAAGACACAAGGGGAGTGAGAATGTCTATGGCTATACCGGTATGATTGTGTCTTTGAAAGTGTCTGGGGTTGTGATATATTTCAATGCCTATTCAATTGAAATCACAACCGGACCACCGAGAGTGTTACTTGCAAAGAGGGAGAGTTACCTACACAAGAGAACATGCTTTTGGTATTGGAGGAGATAAAATTGGTATTAGTGTTAGCTTCAACACTTGGTATCAATATTTTGGGGTCAAAATGGCTTCTGCATATCAAAGGGGTGATGATGCAATCTGACCGACATGTATGTTGTATTCACTGACATATGTGACTTCAATTGGTTTCAGACTTGTATATGCCCAGTAGATACAAGGAGGAGAAAAAGTCTGTCAGTGCCCTTTCCCATTGTTGTCAAAGGGAGAAAGAGATTTTGTAGTATGTCACATCCTAAATGTGTGAGAAAACATGGATCACACAAAGGGGGAGAAAGAGAATATATAGTATGCTAGATACTACATGTCTTGACATCAATGCAAAAGGGGGAGATTGTTGGCATTGTGTTGTCATTGATGTCAACTGGTATAGGATGTCAACCTGTGTGGGAGATGTATGTGCAACAATATCATTGATGCATACCGTATGTGATGTCTTCGATGTCATCTAGCATAGCAGGTCACCGGTAAGGAAGAGTGTGTCATCTATCTTAATGGCCATTGGAGTCACTGGTACACAAGTTAGTGTTGACTTGTGTTGAAGATATAAGGAATGTAGACCGGTAAGTGACATGTTGGCAGTGCATAGTTGCCAACCAACAAGAAAGCAAGGTGTTGGGCTATTGATTGTGATGAAGAGGGGGATTGTTACCTAAATCACATCAACTCTGAAGGTAAAGTAAGTGCAGGAAACTGGTATGTTGTGTGGATATGAAACATCATGACTCCCACCAGATAAAGATGCAGTCACCATTTGCAAAGATGACTAATAGTGAATGTGCCCAACTGGATTACACGTGCCTATTTGAAGACATGCATGCTCAAACAGGGAAGCCACATTGGAGCATTGTAGGATGCAGATGACAAAGATCCACTCCCAGTGGTAAGTTGAACTTATCTCCTATTATGCATGGAATGCATCATAGTCCTCAAACATAAGAAAAAAGAATAAAGGGCAGGTCATTGAAGGCTTACACCAGATGAACTAGTGAAACACTAAGTTTCCTTAGGTACATGAGATCTAAGATATGCATCGGATCAGTCGAGTATACATGATGAGTTTCCAGTACAGAGATTGAAGGATATGTTTGTCACTGTGACAAACCTATTGATAGGTAAACTGGTCTATTGAATGAAGAAGCAAGGTTGAGCAATTGTAGACAAATGGAGTGTTTTGAAGATTAATGAAATGATGTCATCAAGGTGTTTACCAGTAAGTATGTCCACCAGTAATGCTAACAAAGTGCAGATGCATAAGGCTCCCATTTGATGAAGATGAACATAAGTTAGGTTTGCATGTTTGTTGACCGGTATAGGTGCTCCACCGGAAGAGAAGAAAAGTACAAGGTTGAAGGTGGACCGGTTAGGGTATAATCAATAGGGTCTATGAACCGGTAGATGAACTTGGATGTGTGATTGGTCGGTGATCCTGTCTGGAGTGACATAACCGATCTAGCAAAGGTGGATGTCGATAAAGGAGCCATGTGGAGGTGAACTGGCATGCATGCACAAGTCAGTGTGAGTTGTCAATAAGGTAGGTGGTGACTAGTCAATATTAATATCGATAGAGTGTTTCACGAGTCGAGAGGAGAAGGGTATGGCTCGAGACTGATCAAAGGACAAAGATATGATTTGATAACTTCATGATCGAGGTCGAGTGTCTAGGTGCTAATAAGGGTGGGTGAAACTATTTGCGTGATCGCTTCATAGGTGTTTGACAAGTGCAGACTGAAGAAGGTGTTGTGTTTGCCAAATAGGGCAAACGTGTTCTGAACGCAACAGGATTGGTAGAGTCTGATTGATCTATTGTAGGTGGTCGATCTTTGGATGGAGATCTAATTAGATTTGGTTTGCCTCAGGGTTGATGAAGAAACCCTAGCAAGCCAGAAGTTTGAATGTCAGTCATGGCGGGAAAACTCAAGTATAAGTATGCCGACTCATGACTAAAGATTGGGGATGATGCTGCAGGCCGAGTGATGAAGGATAGAGAGTGAAAGAGAAAAAAGAGTCAACCAGTCGGAGAGTTCATTGAATATCACGGTGACTATGTGCTCAAGTGAGAATCGGTGAGCAAAGTGCAATTGCGAGGGTAAAGCAATCAACTGACTGTCATTGAGCCTGATAGTGGTGTGAACTTGTGAGCAAGAGAATTAACCGACATAGGAACAAGAGAAGAGTGATCCTATAGAGAAGAAACAAAGAAGTTCAATGCAAAGTTAATCCTGCAATTGAAGTAACCGGTAAGCTAAGAACCAATAGTGTGCAGTGAGAAGAACCGACAGGGAAGGAGAAGAGGCTGAACCAGTAAGGATGCATCAGAGAGTGAGATGGAGCAGAGAGTGAGTTGTAGCCAAAGATAAGGTTGCATCAAAGAGAAGGTGAGCAGAGAATCGACATAGATCTGTAGAGAGGAGAACCGGTGGAGAGACATGCATGAGAGTTACAAACTTCTTTTGTAACAAGAAGATAAATTTTGTATTCAAAATATGATTTTGTAATCATTGAGTTGGAGCTCAGTGTAGGGGTTGGTGCCCTGAAATCAAGGGTTAGTTCTCCTTGGGTTGGTGCCCTAAAATCATGGGTTGGTGCTCCTTGGGTTGGTGCCTTAAAGAAGGAGTGGTACTCCTTGGGTTGGTACCCTAAATGTTGTAACCGAGGTTTTCATTGTGAGGCTGGATTGGAGTAGTAGTCTCCAACAACACTTCTCACTGAGGTTTTTCCCATCTTGGGTTTTCCTCATACATCTAGTGTTATGTGATGTCCCTTTTATGTTTGGTGGCATTTGTGTTATCCTCCCATCTAATTAGTATGTCTGCTTTATGTTAGATTTGTTAACTAGTATACACACATAGGATAGAAAAGGGAAAAGTTTGGAAAGCACTGATTTACCCCCCCTCTCAGTGGCATCTTGTGTTTAGCACATCACACAATAAGACTTTTATTACATTCCCCTATCTGAGAGATATCATCAATACTAGCCAAGTAAGGAGGGGCTTCCTCTGTGAACTCCCCAAACTTAGTCGAGTGATCGAATTCAGGTGATTTTGAGGTGGACTCCAAGATAGCCGTTCTAACAGTCTTTTTGAGAGAGTCCAATTTATTCTTAAGCGAAGGGGCATAATCTCCACTATTGTCATTTATAGGTTTTTTAGCCATAGAATTGCCAACTGGATTAGAATCACCAGGGCTACTCTTATTATTGCCAGGTTTCCTAGCAGACAAGATAGGGCAATTACGCCTAATGTGTCCTTTGCGTTTGCAAAGAAAACACACATTAATACCACCAAAGATCTCGACAAGGCATGAAACATGTCCATTGTCTAAATCAATTTTAATAAATCTTGGGAATTCTCAGCGTGGATTGATTGAGATCAAAACCCTCGCATCCAAATGTGGCACAAGGGTAGGAGGGTTGTCAACCCTAATAACCCTTTCGATGGGTTGCAGAATTTGGGACATAAAATTCTATAAAATCGGAGGAAGGCTCTTTATTTCAACCCATCTAGGGCAAGAAAGAGCAAGTATTTCCTCATTGACCGCGCCATGGGTCCAATTTAGGGTTCTAAAAGTACATTTTCCAATTGTGTAGAATTACTTTTGAACAACTGCAACTTGGGATTTAGCATCCCTGAAAAAAGTTACAAAAGACCTATTTGAATCATTCAACAGAAGGAAACATGAAACCCTATCTTTTTAATCCATTCATCTAGAAATTTACAAGTCTGACATTTCTCAACATCCACGACCGTGAGAAAGATAGCAATAGATTTTAACCTAGATTTATCAACATTAATAGCCTTATGCATAGAATTGTTAGGAATAAGAGACAAAGTAGGTAGAGTCAGGCTAGAAAGCTTACCTCCTCATTCTTCTCTTCCATTGTTACCAAACCCAGAATCACTCAACAATTTAAATTTTATGTCCAAAGGAGCAGAGAAAACCTCATCAACAAGGGTATCTCTGAAATATTTCATGTTATTATTATCTGGGGAATCCATCACTTCATCCAAACAATCAAAATTAAGAGCTCTCCATCCAGAGGAGTTGCCCATGGTGGCTCATAAATTTTGCACTCGTGCCTGGAGGGAAGGTACTGAACAAAAAGAACAACAAGAGCATGAGAAGAAAGAATGAAATGCAAGAAAAGAAGCAGAGTAACATGAAAGCATACCCATGTGGAGGAGGCCTTAGCACCTCCTCCACCCACAGGGGTCAACCCCTCTTCGATTCCCACGTCAGAAAATCCGTAGACCTAGTTGCAGAGCGCCTTATATTCATTTTTCATTTTTTGTGAATGTAATTTTTACATCAAACATTAAGGTCTTTATTTACACGTGGAAAAATAGGAAAATAGAATTTAATTTATTTTCTTAGGTATTGATATCCTCATTTCATAAAAAAAGTTATACATGACAACATATACCTTTGTCAAAATTATAACTACTCTTAGTTCCAAAATTAATTAAATATATATGCAAGAAAAAATTATGAAAAAATATCCATGCACTAGATATTGCTATGATAAATCTATATTTTAAAAATTAGAATTGTATCCTTTCTATAAAAATGTTATGCCTGACGAGATAAACACCACTTTAAAAAAATGTGATTACTATAAAAAATAAGTTAAAGATTTACAATTTATTTCTATTTTCTAAACGCATGCATATTTAGAATGTACACAAAAAATATCACAAATTCATGGTTTGCTCCATCTTCAAATTCTTAATGGTTTAGTTGTTTTAAGTGTTAGAAAGTGAAGATTTGGTGTAAAATGTTGATTTTATTTTCTTGATTTGGCCAAAAAGTGTTATTATGGGTTGACCTTACAAACGAAGAAAAGGATGAAAATCCTTGTGAGAGAAAACTCATCTTCAATAGAGAGAGAAATAATGGACTAAGAACCTTCCTAAAACAATGTCCCAAAAAGAATAGGAACATAAATAACCTCCTCTAAAGCACAAAGAAGCTATACACAATTGTCAAGAAAAGACTCCTATAGTGTTGAAATGAAGAACCTCAAGTGTTTGAAACCAAGATGATGTTTAGGATAAAAAAGAAAACAATCTACATTTGTTCTCCCAATGACACTACTCCAATGATGAATAGATAGCAAACAAAGGTAGAAATCTACCAGTCAAACATATAGATGTCAATACTCTTAAGTTAATAATCTGCATAAGTATCCCCAACAACACTACGCACCCATGTAAGAGTAAATTTCAAGTAAAAAATATAGGTGCCAACAGTCCAAAAAACTAATGAAATGAGGATAGGCCAGCTCCACAAAACTTAAATGTAAGTGTCTATATGGTAAATTCTCCATCTCATTGAAATGCATGGGTGATCAACCATTGTATCCACCTAGTACATAGCAACACATACTATATACATAGCTCACTACAAAGTGAAATCAAGGAAGCATTAACACCAATGATAGAAACCCCCATAGTTCTTGTAGTGTTCCTTATATCCACTTGACAATTCAAGCTAACTAAATCAACTTCTATTATCCAAGGATGAACCATTCCTTATTGAGCAACCTCTAATGGATCATAAAATATATTTAACTTGCCAATCCAAGTATTTGAACTTGGAATGGGTTAGCATTATATGTGGACTATGAGCCTATCTAAGCTATTGGCTTCTAAACAACTATCTTAAATCAATTTAAAAAAGAAACACTTCATCTAAAGTAAATTATAATTACAAGAGGAAATTAACTTAAAACAATTTTATTAAGTTAATTCATGTAATTTTTTATTTTTTATAATTTATAATCGTGATTTTTCTTCATTGAGATAGTGATTCACTAAATCATTTGAGTGTTATATAGGAGTGAATTTTTAGAAATGATAGATTTTTTAGACTTTTTTTGAGATTTCTTTATATTTAAAAAATAAATATCTAGTTTAATTTTGTTCAATTTTTAATTTCTCAAAATAAAGTTAATAAAATCAAGTAGCTATTATGTAAGGATTTAAATTCACACTATTAAAATAATGAAAAATAAAACTTAAATTAAAGCACATCCTTAAATTAAATTATATTAGCATAGAAAATACAATCTTCTTTATTTATAGAGATTTGATTTTATAAAATTTAAATTTAAATTAAAAATTTAATTATGTCATTATAACCATTACCATGAATACTTTATTCAAAAAACATTATTCTATCTTTTAGAAAAAAAAATTTTGATATATATTTCTATATCAAATAAATAAAGATTTGATTTTACACAATTAAAATTTAAATTTTAATAAAAAATCAAATTATAAAATCATAACTGTAGCATCCTAAAATTGCACCCTCATACAATTTTGACTGAGTTGGGTCTCTACCTTAGTGTTTGCACCCCTTGGCCTGATTGGGACTTGATTATGCTCATACCCCTCAAGAATCGCATCATTTTTGACATCTCCCATGCATTTTGCACCTTGTCCTAGCCCTAAAAAAGGGTAGGACCAAGGCGCCACGCCTTGGTCCCCCCTAAATTGGGCCCCATTTGACCCCTTGGTCCTTTTTCAAAATCGAGCAAGATTTCTTTCTCTATGTTGGCTCATGTCGGGAAATTAGCAATTTATCTGACAAGAAAGTATAAAAGGAGGTTTTCCCCTCTCATTTGACATACATGAAACATCTATTAATAATCTATCAAGCATCCGACAAGCATACATGAGATCAAGCATTCAAGAATTCAAGAGCAATTGAGCATTATCAGTCTTCCTTCAAGCCTTGGAGTAGCAATAAAGTCAAGAATCAAGCATTGAGGAGGACATCTTTCATTCCATATTTTTGAAGACTTCATCAAGCCCTAGTTTTGTGTGGAGATAAACAAAACTTTACAAGGAAGTATATTACTTGATTTTCAGTCATTATTCAACATCTCCCTCAAAAGTAGAACCTTTCATTACAACAATTTCAATTACCTTTATCTTAATTTCATGGTTAATTCCAAAATTGGGGTTTGACCTAAGGCAAGCCACGATTCCCAATATTTCCCTCTCTTTTTGTGTGCAGGAAATAGGTATAGAGATGTACTCTTCAAAATAGGCATTATTTGCAGAGACAAATCAACCCTCTTTTGAGTGCAAAAAATTAGGACTAGGGCAACGCACACACCAATCCCAAAAATTTTGGAGCTTTTTTGAGAATTTGATCTGAATCTGCATATACTACTAAGATCTAGGTGCATGCGAAAATTTGATGACTACAACTCAATGTTGCCCTCTCACACATGAGTTCATGAGTCGACGAGCATCATCATTACTTCCCAACCCTCATTAGGATGTGAAATTGTAATGAAGGCCTCCAATCCATAACACTATGGCCCTCTCACACATGAGTTCATGAGCCGATGAGCATCATCATTACATCCCAACTCCAAGAACGAAGCCAGTACTATAAAATCAATATCTACATTTGTTTTGTACCTACACTCTGAGCCCATAAATTCCTCCCCAGGCATCATTTTAATCATTTAAAAACATTGGATCATCGATAGTAAAGATATTTTTCAGCCTAACACATGTTTTTTTCCCCATGATATTTGCCTTTTTTTGGTCCTCGAGTTAAAATTCGCCTCCATGGTAGCACTCCAGATTTCTGACTCTGCAAAACTTGCACATGAAGCAAGGTGAAAAGAAGTCACTGCCACTAACCATAAATGAAGATTCGTTGCTCATTTTGCATCCTTTAAAAGTCCCATGCATTCCTTCACTCAAGGGAATTTACTAATCAACTGCAATTCGTACCAAACTATCATGTTAATGTAAATCCATCATAAATCCTCCATTATTTAATCCATTTGCTTTGAATTAAATGCTAAAGCCCACTTTGCCAAACTATCCACCACCCCATTGCCACTTCTATATGTGTGGCTGATTTTGAAACCACTAAAATGATTTAAATAGATTTTATCAATTTATTATATTTTTTGATTGTCCATATTTGAAACTCACCACTAATAATTGCTTTAACAATAATTTACGAATCCCCTTCCAAATGCATTTTAGAAATTGATAATTTTCTTGCCAAGTTTAAGACGAGTAATGCCGCTTTGACCTCCACCTCATTATTGATTCTATCTTCCAACTTCTAAGCTCTAATAGCCAGGATATTCCCTAATCAACCTTGAGAAATACATCTTGCTATAGAGGGTCTAGGATTACCTTTCGAGGCTCTATTAAAATTAAATTTGATCCATCCTTTGGCTTTATCCATTCAATGTTCCTTTCCTTGCTATCGGATGGATTAACCCATGAAAGCCCTTTAATGGGTGTATTTTAAAATATATTTATTACTACATTGATATTGATATATTTATATTTCTTATTTATATTTAAAAATCTAATCTATATACTTGATAAATGAATATCATATATGTTTCTTATTTTAATAATTTTACTATAAAATTCACATGATTTGCTTGCTATTTAGATAATTTTTTGTATAGAATTTCAAACTTTTATAGTTTTTTTCATATATTGCTAAAGCTTTTTTCTATATGACTATATCTTCCATCTTCAAGAATTTCTCTAAAGCTAATCTAAATTCTTTTTCTATTTAATATTTAGACTAGTCTAAACAAGCAAATGACCTCTTTGTTAAACAATAAACAAATATACAAATTTTTTCGTAAGCTTTTTAACGTATGACTATATTTTTTTATCTTCAAGGTTTTCTCTAAAAATAATCTAAATAAAAAATTTCTATAAAACTAATCTAAATTCTTTTACTTGGCAAGCTTTTAAATCTCAAACTATTTTTTATCTTTATAAATTTCTCTAAACCTAATTTAAATAAAGAATTTCTCTAAAACTAATCTAAATTTTTTTAATATTAAAATTGCTAAACTAATCCAAAATACTCTTATGAAAAATACATAAAATATTCCTTTATTCCAATATCAAATATTACATTTGATATGCATTTTATAAAGTGACAGAAAACAGTTAAATAGTTTAACTATGCATAAACTACCTCTCTAACTGTCTACCCTAATCAATGTAATACATTTACTAACAATGTAATACATTATACTAACAATCTCCCCTATTACATTGTTCTTTATAAATGTTTATCCAGAACCCCCCCTTAAGCCTTACAAATTGCTAATTACAGAATATATAGACACATTTTGTGAAAATTTTATTTGAAGAAACAAATTATGAATCAATTTTAGCTCCATCAAGTTGTCGCGTAACCCTTGGAAAGGTGTAGCAATCCATATTGAGCCCTCCAACCACATGGCTTCATCAAGTTGCTTGATAACCCTCAGAAGGGTATAATTCTTGAACACAACCTTGAGTACTAATAGACAACCACCCATATTGAACTTTACACCAAACCACAGCTTCAGATATTCCTTGCATATTCACAGGCATTTAGGGAGACCGATCTATACCAGTTATCATGAAAAATACATTAAATATTCCTTTATTCCAATATCAAATATTATATTTGATATAAAATAATCAAATATTATATTTGATATAAAATAATCAAATATTATATTTGATATGCATTTTATAAAGTGATGGAGATGACAAAAAGCAGTTAAATAGTTTAACCATGCTACCTCTCTAACCATCTACCCTGATCAATATACATTTAGTAACTATAATACATTATACTAACAAATACAATGCCTACATGAGATATATATACATTGTCATTAGTTAGCCGATAGGCTTCTCTTATAGACTTGGGTTTCCACAATTGATCTGAAAATCTGTCTCATGCATAACGAAAACCAGTTACCGTTAAATATTCTGTCATTAAACAATTGTGATTGTATGATTCTTTGGTCGGGAGATCAATTCACATTTGCCAGCGTATTCCTAGCCTGTGTCAAAATAGGAGATTTGGAATATGGATATCCATCAAAGCATAGAAGATAGAGGAATTTCGTCAAATGCCCTGGAAGACATATATGCAAAATGTAGAAGCAGAGACAACGTATGTGAACTGTTTGTCAAAATGCCTCAAAGAAATGCGGTCTCATAGACTGTGATGGTCACAGGATATGCAAAATTTGGGTTTGTTGAAAAAGCTTTAGAAACTTTCAAGGGAATGCAATTGGCAATGGTAAAGCCAAATTCTACAACCTTTACCAGTATCCTCCCCGCCTGCGCCAAAATGGGAGCATTTGGAACAGGGTATGGACATTCATTTAAGCATAACGAAATGTAGCGGAGATCACTGGGCTCCAGATTTTTTCTTGTGTTTTCATCTATTAAATAAAGCAGTCGTGGTATGACGATTTTATTTGTCTCCCTGTGCAACTATTATGTCATTGACATTCAATTTTTCTGAGTCGTGGTATGTACATAAAATTGTCCAATTTCCCCGTCCCTCTCATGATCAAAATTTTGTTGCTCCAAGCTACTTTCACATTTTTTAGCATTCTCATCCATTGAGCTGTTCAGAACAGTTCACAGATCCAATTGAGCAAATGTAAGATATGTTTCTTTAGTGTTGTTAAAACATTAAAAAATCTAGTGATTTATAAATATATTTGCATGCAATTTTTTAACATAATTTTAGATAATTTTGAGCACTTACTTTTCAAATTTATACAAATATAAGGGGATGTACATATTTAGTTCACTTCTCCATCCAAAAATTAAAGAAACTATGGACAAACTTGGCGCTTTGAATTCAAATTTAAATTCTCAATGTTGAATTGCAAAAAATAAAAACTTTTGCCATTTTCTTTCACCAATTCTAAAGGAGCATGCAACATGTTCAACACCAAGTCAATGTGTTTTAAAAGCCATCAAATTTATTTGACTCAATTCTAAAATATGAATCTTGATCAAAGAATTTGCAAAAATAAAATCATATATCAGTTACATATTTGCATGCCTTTTTGCACAAGTTATATTTACAAGTGTTTGTTGCACAAAGAACTTTGTGTTGTGCATGTTTGTTTTGAATTTCAATATGTGATTGACATGTATGCGAAAGTCTTTGGACCATTTAAGACATGGTTGTATTTTTACCCATCACTAACATTGATGTAAATTAAAGCCCACACTTTATGGATATTTTCTTCACTTAAGAAGCATTAAATATCCATAATTGGTTGCACCTCAATTGCATTAAATTAAGAAAGGTTCTTTGTTTAAATAGGTAAATGCATAGTTACTAAAAAGCTCCACTATCTAGTATAGGAAAATGGAACGTGTCCCTATCTCCACGCTAGCAATTTCTAATGACTACATTTTTAGGCAATACACCACCTTTTTCAGTGGACTTGCCAATCCACATTTTCCCAACAAACCTATCTCACGCTTGAAAACAACTTTAGCCCATCATCTAACAATCTTCAGGTCACAAAAAAAAGCTGAGGTCCTAGCTTGTTGCCCTCGTGTACATGACTTAAAATTTAAAAAAATACACACCACTAAGCAAAACACTACGTAAGCCTCCATCTTAAGAAGATGCTTAATGTTATAAACCCTTTCTTTTAATCAAATAATTAAGATAAAAACCATATTATAATACAATACTATTTTCTTGTCTTAAACTAGCCACATAGGTGGCAAAGATTGGGAACTAGTCTTCTAGGTGAAGGAAATTTAGTGTAAAATGGGATTCGAAATGACAAGGTAATTTTTTGAATATATACTTATTTTTCTCGTAGATTATCATGAGCCTTACGAGTACTCCTCGTTGGTCCCACCTTCCATCGACATGGCAAATAATTGAATTTTTTTAAGTTGAAATAAAGGGGTAAATTTTTTATTGAAAATCAGACACAAGAATTACAAAGAGAACCAGGGCCCCAAGACCCCAGAAAAGCACCACAAGCCCAGTCCAAGATCAGCCAATTTCGTACCCATCCATGTCCTCAGCAAGAATCTTTTGCAAGTCCTGACAGTAATTCAAGGAGAGATGCTCCCAACCTTCAACTTTCCAATCACTACCATGTTCCGAGGCCCACTTAGCCAAACAATCTGCTGCTCTATTCCACTCACGAGGAATGTGGATGAAAGACACCTGCTCCATTGACGAGCTAATATGAAGAATCTGACGAACAATCTCTGCCAACTGCCAATGAATCCCACTCACCTTATGCTCCGTCAACAGGTTCACAACAATTTGTAAATCTGATTCATAGATAACCTTCCTTCGACCCAACTCCCAAGCACGCTCCAAGGCATAGAGGATTGCAAAACCCTCCATTAAATTATTAGAATGCCGCCCTTTATGAATCGAAAAGAAGAAGGCCACCTCCCCCATACCATACCTACAAACACCACCAACCCCAACAAGGCCTGGGTTACCCCTAGAGGAGCCATCAGTATTAATCTTGATAAACTCATCCTAAGGAGGCATCCATCTTCCCACCCATTGAACCTTCTTCAAAGAACATCTACCTCTCCTGACACAAGTTGAGGCAGGAGACAACTCCCGCAATCCCAACCTACTCACAATATCCGCCTCATCTCTATTAAGAGGAAAATGCACCTCACATTTAGCTTCCACCGTCTCCCAAATCATAACAATGATTCTATTCCACACTTGTTGAACTACCAGTTTGACCTCATGAAAGATCCTCCTGTTCCTCTCGAGCCAAATTTGCCATAGAATGAAAATGGGCCCAATGTACTAGATAGTCTGGAGGAAGGAGGAGAGGATAGGGGGTCTACCCAAACTACTCCAAAACTCCACTAGACAATCCACATGAACACAAGAATGCTTCCACACCCCCCACCAATAGTGCCAAATAAGCATAGCGAAGGGGCATTTGAAGAACAGGTGTGAGGAGTCTTCCTCCCCATTACCGCACAAGGCACAAATGAAAGGCCCCAAAAATCCCCACTTGCGAATACACAAATGAAAGGCCCCAAAAATCCCCACTTGCGAATATTGTCCCAAGTTAGGCATCTGTTCAAAGCCAAAGTTCAAGCGAAGCAGTTACACTTCGACCAAGAAAAATTATTCCACACTTGTTTCCACCAGAGCACATCTCTTCCCTCAAGTCTTCAGTTCAATAGTTCCTGATATCTACTAAGTACAATAAAGACACCCTTAGGATTCAGAAACCAAGCAAGTCCATCCCTACCCTTGAGTGAACTACACTGTCTCTTCGCCAGAATGCCATGCAACTACCATCACTCATTAGGGGCCTTCCACCGCTCCATTTCCAACCGTCCACACCTATACACAACCTTGAAGTCACTCACCCTAGACCACCCTGCCTCCAAGAACCTCTGGCAAAGATTCCCAAGGTTGGGAAACTGGTCCAGGATGGGGGTGTAACCATCCCAAGAGTCATTCCAGAATAGGACCTCTTCCCCCCTCCTACATATCCAAAAGAGCCCTTCCTTAATAAGAGAAGCCCCCTTCTTAAGAGTACTCCAAATCATTGAGCCTTTTCCCTCAAGCAGATATCTTGGAATTTCCTCCATTGAGATCCTATGCATATATTTGTAGGCCAAAATCCTAGCCCAGCCACGATCCTGCTCAACACACCACCTCTAGTACAATTTAGCCGCCAGAGCCTCCCCAAATAAAATAGCCTGCCTTAAACCAAGCCCCCCTGACTGCCTCGGGATACACACCAAATCCCAATTGACGAGACTCCATTTGGAGGAGGAAAAATTGCCAACCCATAAGAATTGCCTTGCCAGAGAGTCCAATCCCTTCAAGAACCACTTGAAGCATACATCGATAAATTGGAAGAGCCTGAACCACTGACTGGATCAGCTGAACCCTCCCACCAAAGGATAACCATCTATTTGTCTATTGATCAACCTTCGTGCGAGATTTATCCAAGATACCCTGCCAAGATTCCCTAGGAGGGTTACCAAGAGAAATAAGAATACCCAAATAAATCAAGGGCAAACAGCCAACTTGGAATCTCAAGATGAGAGAAATCCTCTTTTGAATAGAACCAGGAGTGTTGAAGAAGATGATAGAAGATTTATCCTCATTGATCAATTGGCCCGAAGTTGCAAGATAAACATCCAAGACCTTTCTCAGATTAGTGGTCTCTCTGATCTGAGCAAGTCCTATCAGGGTCATGTCATCAACAAACTGCAAATGAGACTGCGGCTGCAAGTCATTACCCCAACACCATCCCCGAATAAAATCCAGACCCATATTATGCTTAATCAACCTCCCCAAACCCTCAACTAGAAGAATGAATAGGTAAGGGGATAGGTGATTCCCTTGGTGAAGACCCCTAGAAGCACCAAACAACTCAGTATGATCTCCATTGATTAGCACCGAGAAGGAGGTAGACGTAACACAACTCATAAACCATTGGATCCATTCGTCAGCAAAGACAAACACCCTGAGAATCTTCTAGAGGAAGGACCAACGGACTCTATCGTAAGCCTTAGCCATGTCCAACTTAATAAACATAGCTTTTTCCTTGGAAGTTGCCATAGAGTGAATGGTCTCTGTAGCAATGACCACCCCGTCTAGGATTTGGCGCCCTTCCACAACCCACTCTGCTCCTCAGAGATAACCTCCTCCAGACACTTTTTCAACCTATTCACTATCAGCTTAGAGATGATCTTGTAAATCACATTGCAGAGAGAGATAGGTCGGAATTTTCCTAACCGGTCAGCCCCATCACACTTGGGGATACATGCAATGAAAGTCACATTCAAAGCCCGAAGCATTTGCTTATTCCTATAAGACTCTTGAACTACTTCCAAAAAATTTAGTTTGATAATATCCCATAATTCTTGAAAGAATTCAACCGGGAACCCATCTGGTCCAAGAGCCTTTCCCTTTCTCATGTAAAAAACAATCCTCTCTAGTTCTTCCAGTGAAATGGGACTCATAAGGTGCTCATTCATCTCCCTAGTAATTAGAGAAGTGATGCAATTGAGAACTTGATTCTCCTCCACCGATTCCCCCTGAGAATCCTCCCTGAAGAGGGATCGGAAATAATGAAGAGACTCCCTAGAGATCTCCTCAAAGGATAAAAGTTGCTCACCTCTATCATTGACCAGAACAGGAATGGCATTTCCATGTCTTCTTTATTTCACTGAATTGAAGAAGAAGGCAGTGTTCTTATCCCCCTCTTGAAGCCAATCAATACGAGCTCTTTGTTTCCAGTATATTTCCTCCCTAAGCTCCCATTCCTCTAAGGCCTTGACAGCCCTGTCTTCCTCCCTAAGCAAGGCTTTAGACAAACCATTCTCTCTGATGTCGTTGGTGATGCCATTCAACACTATCTGAACAACTTTCTTAGCATGGAAAATATTCTCGAAACCCTGACTGTTCCATTGTTTAAGCTAGAACTTAACAAATTGCAATTGCTTGGTAAAGGTGTACATAGCAGTGCCAAAGGCAGGTCTCCCTTTCTTCCACCACTCCGCTACAAGAGTTTGCAAAGTAGGATCCCGAAGCCACATAAGTTGGAATTTGAATGAAGGAGAGCGAGCGACCCGAGCAGTAGAAGAAACCATCTTGATGGGCCAGTGGTCAGACCCTCTCCACTCAAGAATCTCAGAGGTTGTGGATCACTCCCTACCAATCCAAAAACTAGAAACCAGAAAATGATCCAACCTTTCCGCAATCCAATACTCCCCTACCCTCCTATTGTTCCAAGTGAATAGACCATTATCAAGCTTAATGTCAACCAGATGCAACGATACTATATTATCCCGAAAAAGGAAAGATGAAGGTTCCAATCGCATAACACCCCCCTTCTTCTCACTCAACTCCAGGATGGCATTGAAATCCCCCGCCATAATCCAAGGGTGAAAAGGGACCAACCTTCGCATACAAGAAATATGGGATCATAAGTTCTACTTACCCTGAAGATCAATGGGGGCATAGATGTTAGAAAACGATATATATTCCTCAGTCTCAAGACTAGAGACAACCCCGGATAGCGAAGATCTAGAGGCCACCCACCAAACATGGTGAACCCTTAAAGGGTTCCACAGACAAGTCACCCCTCTTGAGGAGCCCACAACCCCAATACACTGACACTGGCATCTCCCCCAAAGCTTTGGCACCAGATCCATCATACTTTCCACATAAAGTTTTATCTCCTGCAAAAATAGGATATCAGGAGAATGACTCCTTATCAACTCCCAAACAACTTTTTGTCTAGGGCCACTGCTCAAGCCCCTCACATTCCATGATAAAACAAACATTTAGGGGGATTGGAAAAGTGAGAATCCAGAGTCTTTATTGACCCTTACTCAACCAAATTCTCCCCCATCAATTTGATCTTCTCCAAATCTTTTTTTCTGCCAACCTCTGAACTCTTCTCCGTTGATCCTTTCTTAATGTCCTTCTGGTGGAGACCCAAATGTAAGCCCATCTTGTTACTTTTGGCCCCAACAGATTCCAATTTTTGAGCTGAAGGAGAAACATGCCCCCTAGCCAACTCCACTGCAACACTAGGAATGGTCCCCAACTGAGCCACACCTAATAGATCCATCTCCATTTGTTGGCTCCCAGCAATTGGCAGAGCCAGGGTCGAGTCCCTATCCACACTATCATTGACCAACCTTGATGCATCCTAATCCAAAGGAGTCAGCCCAAGGTTCACCTCCTACTGGGTGAGGTCATCCAGGGCTTCAAACCTATTAAAGGTATCCTCCTCATGTCTCTCTTGAAGGGGCCTCTTTTTTCCCTAATTCTTGTTCTTTGTCTTAACTGGGACAAAACCATCAGTACCCACAAATTCCCCAGTCGAGGCGGCTTTTCCTTTGTCGACCCCATCTGTGTTGCGAGTCAGTTGTTGAGGTTGACGCACGATTGGTTTATATCTAGGACACTTGCGCTGAAAATGGCCATACTCATGACACAGACCGCACCGAAATGGTAAAGTCTCATAATCCAACTGCTGAACCTAGGAATAAGAACCCGCACACATATCTATAGCATTTGGTAGAGACTTACTAAGATCAATTTCAACACAGATACGAGAAAAGGTCATTACCCTTCTCCCCAGGGTTTGTGATGAGGCTCCAACTAGCCTCGCAAGCACTAAAGCGAGTATCCATAGCACATCCTCTCGACAACATTCCACCAAAAAACACGGCAAGCGGACCCACACTGGGACCCTATTCCAGAGTTCCTCCAAAGGATTGAACCCTGCATGCCAAGGTTTGATGAACAACACCACCTGGTTGTAGAAATATGGCCCTCCTTCAAAAACCCTACTCCGATCCTCCATGCAATTGAAGGTAACCATGAAGTAGTTGTTTTCCAGTAACATAATCTCCATTTCCCCTTCCGATGCCCAAGATCTCTAAAAGTCCAGTTCTCCAAAAACTGCAGAGAAACCCTCATCCCCAAGAACTTGCAGTATAACGAATGTTTTGAAAAGTAATCAACATCCTTTGCTATCATCTCCGAAGGAATACTCAACCTTGGTCTCTCGTTGCACCTCTCTAGGCAGCCATTAATCTTCGAGATCCGAGAGCTCCCACCACTTCCAGCCCGACTCTGAGGCAAAAAGGTGATTATCAAAGGTCTTTACATTTTGGGGTGGAGATTTCAAACCCACCGCAACCTAGAAATCCATATCGTGAGGCGCCTTCGAGGCATCTCCACCAGATCTAGACATTGCACCACTCGAAGAGCCCCCCTCCCGAGAGGAACTGGGCAAAAAATCCACACCCCATTGCAGGGCCACACTCTCTCCCCACCGAGCAGATCGAAGCCCCCACTGCCCTTCCCCGCGTGCATGTTGAGACTCTACAGGAACCCCCAACCCCTGCCTCCCGCAGCTCCTCCCACCACCCGCAGCCACTGCACCACCTTCTACCCCCGCAACCCTATAGCTATCCCCATGCGCAAGAACACCCAACCCCGCAGATGCCACCCTCCCGTCGCCACACCAACAACGGGCTCTAGTCACGAGCTAGGGCTGCGATGCCCTAGCCTGTGCTCGGCTCCCACCATGCACAACACCATCGACCATTTCAGAGGCTGCCAAATTTTTCAAAAATCATAGGTGGAGAAAAAATTAAATTTTTAAAAGTTCAATATAATAATATTATATATTTAGATGCTATATTTTTAATGTTCCTATAAGTTTATTATTTAATATATAATATAATTCATACTTATTATTATATGCAATATTTTATATATTATATAGCACTTCCTATATATTTATATTACTATATATCCATTCATCTTTCCCTCTCCTTGTTTTTGTCTCTCCCTCTCTCTTCCCCTCTCTATATTTATCTCTCTCAACTATTCACTTCTCTCTCTCTCTCTCTCTCTCTCTCTCTCTATACACATCTCTCCCTCATTCAATCCATCTCTCTTGATATATCTCTTTATTCCTCTCCATCTCCCTCTTACTCCTCTCTCTATCTCTTTCTATCAATATCTCTCTAAATCATCCTCTATTTATCTCTTCCTCTCCCTTCTCTATATATTGATCTATCTCTCCTCCCCTATCTCTCTTTCTCTCTTCCCCCCTCCTGTCTCTCTCCCTCCCTCCCTCCTTTACCTCTCCCTCTTCATCTCTCCCTCCCTCCCTATCCCCTATGTACCTCTCCATATCTACCTCTCTCCCCCTTTATCTTTCCATATATATCTATCTATCACTCTTTCTCTTCCCATATATCAATCTCTCCCTCTTTCTCTCTCCCTCTTCATTTCTATTTGTGTATCTCTAGTTATCATTTTTTGTCTGTCACTCTATATGTCCTTATCTCTCTCTCTCTCTCTCCATCTTGATCTCTTGATCTCTTCCTCTGCTTCTCTCTATCTCTTTATATATTTCTCTCCCTCTTCTCTTCCTCTACCTTCATCTCTAAATCCATCTCGTTAGATAGCATCCTTTGACTCTACACATGTCTCCCTCTCTATATATCCATATTTCTCCATCTTTATCTCTCTTTCTCCCCTCTTTCTATAACTTTATGTCCCCCTCTCCATCTTCATATCCATCTCTATCTCCATCTTCCTCTCTATCTATAATCCTTATCTCTATCTCCTTACCTCTCTCATTCTCCTCTCTTTATCTCCCACTATTTCTCTCTCCCTCTCTCCATATCTATCTCTATCTCTTCATCTCTCTCCACCCCTATAACTCTCTCTCTCTACCTCTATCTATATATCACTTTCTATCTCTACATTTACATTTCTCTCTCTCTCTCTCTCTCTCTCTCTCTCTCTCTCTCTCTCTCAACACAAATGTATGCAACTATTAGACCAAACTTTTTCCTAATTACCTTTCACACCTCTTTGGTGTACCCATTGCACACCAAGGTGCGATTGCTAGCTTAGATGTTTTGAGTTGAATTGTTTAGGGATTAATTAGAATCAATTTGGTAAGATTTGTCTCTTGTCATTTCTCTCTATACACAAATCACAATTCTCAAAGATAAATAAAGCCACAATCAATATTGGTAAAATTGAAAGACTGCCTCACATTTACAACAACGTCTAGAGTCAAATCCATAAAAGGCCTTTGTCTAGAGCCTACACTCTCTTTTGATTGCTATCCCAAAATGAAAAAAAAGTCATACAACTTTTTTAGAAATAAAGAAGAAGCTTGCCTCCAGTCACTTTCACAATAGCAAGTTCAGGTATCATTAGTTTTATATCATTGTGTAGTAAGATAGTTACGCATTATGGTTTTCTAAAATAGGGCTACAAAAAAGAAGATAGACACTCTTATGCAACACTAATTAATGTCAAGTGGGTACTAATTGTTCAAAAGAATAAAAATAAAATTAACAACATCATGTTCTTAATTAAATTATACATTGATACATATGTATATATTTATATTTTAATATAATTAATTTTATCATTTTAAAATCTGTTTATATTTTATCTTTGATTTCCTATTGGTGTATCTATTGAACCTCCTATATGTACAAGTGCTAGTATATCAAGTAGTGACCACTTGTACAAACATCTTCTAGAAACATAAACATTTCAGTGAGGATGGAGTATCTGGACGCTTCTATTCTGGCTCCAAAACGACTGTACAGATTGATTAACACGCATGTTAGTCGCGCGTTTTACACCATCGATTTTGCAATTAACGGCTGCGATTGACTAACCTGTCGCTAACACATCGTACGAAAGGTCCGTTTTGATAAAAAGTAGGTAAAAACACAGAGAAACAAGAAGGCGGAAAAGCTAAGGATAGGATTATGAGTACATATAGGTCAGTAATCGTCCACCTATAGTGTAGAGAAATTTTCGTAGCTTAAAACATAGCAGGCAAGAATTTGCAGGAGAGATATTGCAGGAAGGGAGTCTTAAAGATAAGCACTTCTTATCTTAAAGATAAGAATCTGCAGGAGAGATATTGCAGGAAGGGAGTCTCAAATGAGCTTTCAGAAATTGTAGGCGCAGGGCAATATTCTTATATTGAACAGGTAAGGGCACAATGTACTCGACTAGTTGAAATCTTGAACTAGAGGCATTTCTGCTTGCAAACAACCTTCAATCTTGTGAATGCCATTCAATCCCAAAAAGACAAATACAAATTAGAATTACATTGTTGTGTACATTTGAACATTGTGTGGTCACTTTCCTAATATCTTGAGAATAAGGCCTTTTTACTTGTAAAAGATCTGCAATCTTGTGTACAATTTTTCCTCCTCAGAGAGGTTGATTATCATCAAAAGCATCATTGTAGATATCAAATAAGAGCAATCGAGCAGTATGTTCACTTGCACTCTCACCAATATAGTTCATATTGTTCATGGAATATTGGCTTCCTTTGTTAGTATACAACATTTTTCTTCTATCTTCTCCTCCTTGATAAAGACTCTACATGTCAATACTGGTTTGGTCTTTTAATAAGAGTGTCAGGCTATTTCTCTGTTAGACAGTTGATTGCAATAAGAACATGCAGAAATTTATGTCAAGTTATAATCTAAAAAATAGGTGCAAATTCAATAAATTCACTTCTGTAAGTAGGATGTATAAATTCAGTAGATTTACTTCTGTAAAAGTAGACTTTGAGATAGCCAATAATTATACACTTAGGCAAGTCTTAGAGGTGCACCAAAAACAATTGCTTCAAATGCATTGACTAAAGCGACAACAATGTTGCATCTGTAGAGACTCATTGTTTCAGTTTTAACTTTTATGATTTCATGTTATCCTTCTCTTTATAAAAGAGTGACAACTAAAAAAATAAGTTCAATGAAGAAAAAAAATTCTGCGAATCATCAAAGCCGCTTAGGCAAAGTCAATGCTCATAGTCAATGAATATGCATTGTCCATGACAATACTAGAAAAACAGCACAAATTTGTTCATGATTCAAGGTCATCCTGTCGTTAGAGTGTAATGCAGATTTATAATATATTTCTTTAACATGTTATGTGACTGAGAAACCACTTTGATCAGCTAACTTTTGTGTTAAATCGAATTTATTATTCAAAATTCAACCTACATTTATTGGAAATAAAAATAATACCTAGCTGGCAGGGCATATTCAAATTCCCTTTTATTTTAACTAAATCATTATAGCCTTGTTATTCGAAGCTAAAAAGGGCAATTCAGCTTAGCAAACATTGTGCTCACTTGCTGCTATGCTTACAAGGCTTTTCCCAATTGGCCCACCATACCTACAATACAGCTCCATATAAACAAAATTCCATAATATAGCAGCTAACCCAAAAAAATAAACAGAATTCAAAAAAATTACTCCCAAACTTGGCACATTATTTTTGTTTAAAACAAAAAAAAGAAAGAAATGGGTTAGCCCAAATTCGGCTATAAGCCAGAATCACATCAGGGCCTTCTACTGCATGGCAACAGAAAAACATAAATTTATAGTAAGAAAATAATATATTGGGTGTACATGTTCATTCTTTACAGTGGCTACTCTACAATGGTTTAGTGCAACCATGACTTAAGATGGGGAAATAAATGAAATGTCAATTAACAAACCTGTAAGAAGCCAATAATTTTGATAGGTTTATTGGCAGTATTCAGTCCAAGAGTATTCTAAAAATTCAATAGAGATGAAAGCAAGGCAACCCCATATAGTATATGTACTGTCGTAAGGTCATTTCTTTTGGAGCTCAAAGCACAAAATAGGCATTTCAATTCCATGAGAAGAAAAGAATTTTAGAGTAACTATAACCAACAGTTAATTGAACTGAAAAGAAAAGAAAAGAATAGACATTTAAATTCCATAAGTATAAAAGAATTTTAAAGTAATCATAGCCAATAGTGAGTTAACTAGAACTTGCAACTGCCCTGGTAGACATGTATGCAAAAAATGAAAGCATAGACAAGGCACATGAATTGCTTGACAAAATGCTTTCTCTTCTTGGACTGCAATGATTGCAGAAGCCTGCAAAGAAAAAAACCCAGATGATTAACTACAACAGCGAACTTACATTGAGTAAACAAAGTACCTGGATATGTCTATTGCATAGACTGTAAGTAGGGAGAATGACAGAGATATGGCAAAGCAGATTTTTGGCAAGAGGCTACATATTTGCACCTGCCTCTAGAAAAAGTCACAATTATGAAAATAAAAAGCTAGAAAATATGTGAAGTACAGAATAATGAGCTAAAAAATACACATTGAACTTAAATCTAGTTTCTAACTTTTTGAACTTTTCTTTAAACAAAAACTTTATAGTGACCTATCTTTCATGAAAGATCATCTGCAGCCCCAAATATCCTATCTCTATTCGCCACCTATTGCACTGGAAACAGATCAATTGACAATTTGCATAGAGACATGTTTTAGTAGGAAAGTAAATAAAACTATAGGGAGAGGACCTGTTGATAATCTACGTAGAGATAAGATCTATTAACAAATCCTCAATGGGGAGAGGAGCTCTCGACAGTCTGCATAGAGGCATCTTTTAGTAGGAAAGGAATTACAGCTATTGCCTTTATTTATGCAAGTACAAGAAACAATGACTAATATTTTTTTTTTTCTTTATGGTTGGTGACGAAAATGAGGTTCAGATGTTGGATGCATGAAGAGTCCATCTCAAACAGTGAATTCTATTACATACTTTGCACACACATAAGTGCTTGTATTTGCAGGCACTGATATTTGATATTATAGGCTATTTGATAGATGCGTGGAAAACAATAGTAGCCTTTAAGGGAATGCATAAAGCCCTAACAATGAAAATAGGCAAAGAAATCACATACTTTTTCATACTAGTAGGGATGCCAACTTTCCTTGACCTTGTAGCAAGTCCTCAAGAGTAGTAGACTGACTGGTTTTCAGCATTCTTTGCCATAGTTGTTCCATTTTGCATGGGCTCATAGGACTGAGCTTCAGTATTCGTGTTTTAACTTGCATACTTTGGTGATGAAGATGGCACTGGGAAAACATTTTTTTTGATATTGTTTGAATGAAAAGCTTTTGGTGTGTCCTGGTTGCAGTTGCAAAGTAGCTCTAGTTGAAACAATAATTCCAAACAAATATCTGACAAATCCAAAATGAGGCTGGGAAAACAAATTGAAATAACTGAGCATTGATGGAAAAATAGTTCATAAAGTCATACATGCAAGCACAATTGTTTGATGTATAAGTGTATCCTTTGGAAGATGTTCATACCCTGTTTCAAAGTACAGATTCATGCAATAATGAAAAGGTGTAAACGTGCCCACTAGAGAATCCTAGAAACAGACTCCTAGCCCATAATGAAAACCATCAAAATTTTTCCCTTGCTTGCTTTTGATTGGCCACCAAGTTTTTTCCTTCAAATTGGTAAATGGAAAAAGCCAAAAACCGCAACAAAAGCATGATTCGCCTATTAGAAAAAAGAGCAAAACCAGCAAAAAGAATAGATATTAAAAATCAAAGTGCTGCTGACCATAGGAAAATTCTTTTTCTTCTCTGCTAGCACGATTTCCAAGCAAAAACTATTTGAATTTACCTGACTGAAAATATGTCTCCGCCTATATGGCAGCGACTAACAATTGTTCTGACTTTGCTTATGATTTTATCTATAACTATTGACTTATACTGTCTCATTCAGTTCTTTGCTAGGCTCAATTGAAGAATTTCTTTAATGTAGATTAAAGGTACGGTCATCTTCTTTTCCTTTGCCCTTAGAATTATGTTATCCATCTTTAAATAATTGACGCTTTCATCAAAAGAGATGACCAACAAGGACACTACAGATATGCTTGATATGCCATGCAACCTAATGACTTGATGATTGACATACACAAACAGTGAAAATGATAGTCTCGGCATAAATGAAAACTAAGCTAGTTTCTGTAATGCATCTTTATGCTATCCTCAAAAATGTAGAAATCTTTGAAATTGGTGGTCTACTAATTTGAATCTGACTCTGTTCATTAGGATATTAGTTTGCAATCACAAATCATCAATGGCGCATGGGAATAAAATTTGTGTGGCAAAGCCTATCAGTCATTGAATATTGAATGGTAAAAGAGACAAATTCTCAACTCATCTATTCTTCTCTCTAAATTATCAATGTCTCTTACAGCAAGAACAACTTTATTGCTCTTCAATAGTTCAGTGAGTTTAATTACCCGTTTGTAAACTCCCAACTTTTTCCCATTACTAACTCGATATACTGATGACAAACTGCATTATTGAGAAGGTGCTTGCCACAATAACAAGATGTGTTCTAAATCAAAATTCTCCTGCTTGAATATAATCTGGGCAGTCTTTGAATCTATCTGCAACATGGGTTTTCAAGCAATTAGAGATCCATATGTTCTTCTATAGGTTAAGTCTAGGCTGATTTATTATTTCATATTTGTATAGCTACTTCCCTCACAACGTTGAGGTCAAAGTTTGAAAACTCAGACTTGGCAGCCCAAAATAGGACTCGAACTCTCGGGACTTGACAAAAAACTTGGCAAAAAAGAAAATGGCAGTTTTACCATAAAAAAGAAATTAAGTCATTTAGAGAACATGAAAGCCTAATTTGACTATCAATTTGTCATAATTCAAACATTACAAATGTCATATGATCTTCAAACACTCAATATTTGAAATTTCATAATTCATACTCATAGTTTCAAACTTTCAAATATATAACAACATCATAAATTTATAAATGTTTGCATATAATGATAATGTCAAAATGAGAAAAACAACCAAATACAGTCTACATATTCCTCTTTCCTCTTCTAATGTAACTCAATTTGTCAGCCGTCGAACAAAAAGTTGCTACAGTATAAAAATGATGATGAATTGTTTCTTCAACATTGTCTTTTTGGATCTCAAATGTTCCTCTTCTCCTCTCCTTTCTTATTTTGGTGTTCAGATTTGTTTTGGTTAAGTTTGAACAAAAAAAAAGTGAAGGAAAAGTCACTTTTTAATGTTTTTTTTTTTACCTCCGTAGCAGCAACCAAGTAGACTTGAGAGTCCATTCCTAAAACTTGGGAGTCCGAATTTGGGACTTGGAGAATCTGTTGGATATTACTGAGAAGTTTGCTGGAATGATGTGTTGTCATTGATATCAACATATTCTTCTAAGTGTTCCAGTGTTGCAATCAGATTAAATGAGTTGGTTTGGTCAGTGTGTTGTAGTTGAGCTGCTACGGTTTAATGGGTTTTGAGATAAGTATCTCTAGTTGACTCAGCTAAAGTTTCAGTGGTCCACATGATGGTTTGATCAAGTTGTGGAGGTCCGGTATTGCGGTTGGTTGTTCAGTTTTTCATGTTATTCAGTGTTTTGGTTTCTGCTCCCCATTGCTTCGGAATTGCAATATCTTGGTTTGCGGACTAGGTAGAGTGTTTGGGACATTCATATGTGTCCTCAATTCAGATGGTTCGTGATTTGGAGGTCCACAAGTGAATCTTTCAGTTCGACAATCAGTTCAGTGTGTGTTCTTGAGGTTCGGTATAATGATAATGAAGATTCTAGTAAAAGGTGATGTTGCAATTGTTTCTGTGGTGATTCACGTTGCTTGTGGATGTTTCTAGATCGTGTTCTATCCGTGTTGATGGCCCGCATTGATTGTTGTGCACGTGATTGATCATTTTCTTGATCCAGTGGTGTTCTTCGTGTTATGCGACATTCATGGTGATTGTAGCGTGTTGCGGATGTTAGAGGCGTAATTCTTGGCGATGTTTCTTGCGTGCCGTGTTGGTTTAGGTCTAGACCATGTCTTAGTTGACATTGTTTTGGTCCGCTTTCATTGTTGTAGCGTGTAAGATAATTGTTTTGTAATTTTTATTGAGGGTTGAGCCAACCTTGAAATATAGGTTGATGATTTGTATAAATATATGTAATATTCATTTGTGAGATGTATTTGTGTTGTATTTGCGAGTGTGTGATTGAGTAAATGTGCGAGTAAGTGTCTTGATCTTTCAGAAGTGTGAAGGAAGTGTGTGGTAGAGCATATTAGACTGTGCTTAACTAGAATTGTAACCAAGCATGTGGAGATGCTATTTCATTAGTTCATTGATCCTTCGGATGTAATCCGAATGTTTTTGTAAGACAGTGAGTTTTCCCTAGGGTTGTAGCCCTTCTTGTTTTGTGATTTGAGCAATGAGCTCTAGGTAGTGTGCCTGAATGCATGTGCATTCCCCATTGTAATATTTTCATTTACTCCTAACAGTGTATTATCTCATTGTGGGTAGGTTCCCACTGTGGTTTTTCCCTTAACCGGGTTTTCCACGTCAAAAATATTGGTGTTATGTGTGTTATTCTATGTTGCAGGGCTCGCCCCCCTAGACCCCTGGTATTGGTCCGATCCGGTCCTGGTCCAGGGTCTTGGTCTAGTCCACCTGTGGTCTAGATAGGGTTTGTGATTCACAGACCTGTTTCGGACCAGGTCGAACCCAAGAGGACCCAGGTCGAACCCAAGGGTTTGATGGCCCCAAAATGGTGTTTTTTTTGCAAAATTTAATTTTTTTTGAAATCCACCGCATAAAAAATTTAAATATAACCCTAAAAGTGAGTTTTAAAACATTAGCTTGCTCATTTCACACAAGCAAGGGGAAAGTTGAAACAATGATACTTGAATATTAATAAACTAAACTAATAATTGTTGAAATAATAATAATAATAAACTAAACTAATAATTGTTGAAAGTTGAAACAATGATACTTGAATATTTTGTCATTTTGATATTAAATTTGATGTATATGATGTTGTTATGGTATGATCATGATGCTATGATTACAAGTTTATGTTGGTTTTGTTGTTTATATGATGCTATGTGACATGCTAATCTTAATTCATGCAATATATATATATATATATATATACACACGCGCGCGCGCATTTTTGTACTAACGAATCCAAACCCCTTTTCAAAATTTTGCCGTACCGGCGAACCCGAACCCGAACCCGAACCCGAACCCGAACCGGCAACTTAGGTGTTATTGATGTGGTGTTGATTTATGCTTTTACTTTTTATTATCAAATCTGAATTTAAGTTTGAGTTGTGTATAGTTTGAGAGCAAACCGATTCACCCCCTCCCCTCTTAGTTTGTTGCATTGTTGCCAACAATTGGTATCACAGTTAGATCCTCCTAAAGAAGCTTGACCGCTTGAGGTGATCCGAGATGGCAACCTTTGCTTTTAAGAAGGATAGTCTGAGATTTGATGGAACAAATTACACTCTCTGAAATAACTTGATGGAATGTCACTTGAGATGCATCGGTGAAGACTAGTGGAAGATTACTAAGAATGTGTATAACGCTCCTCAGAATGGTCCTACCACTCTGGATGAGATAAAGGAAGTTGAATTCAATATTAGAGCTAAGGAAGCATTGCTGAGTACCTTGTCTGACTCTGAGATGACTAATGTGATGGATTTACAGATTGCTCATGAGATTTAGAAGAAGTTGGAGACTTTGTATGAAAGTGACAGCCATGTGAAAGTTGCAGAGCTTGAAAGGAAAGTATGAGATGTTGAAGATGGGTGAAGATGAGAACATTACCTCCTTTATGCAAAAAGTGAATGAGCTGGTGTTGAACATCAGATGTGTCGGTGGAGTATTGGAAGAATCTGAGATTGTTGCTAAGGTGCTGAGATCCTTGCCTCTGCTTACAAGCACAAGGCTGCTACTATTGAGGAGACCCGGACTGTGACAGATGTGACTAGAGACACTGATTGGTAAGCTTGCTGCTTTTGAGTTGATTGAGTTTGGTGAAGCCCCTCCTAAGTCTGAATTTGCATTCAAAGTTACCGTATCCAGGAAGCAAATATATGATCCGAGAGAAAGTTCTACAAGGGTATCCAGATATGAGAAGGAGATGAGAGACCTTGAAGAGCTTAAAGCCTTGATTGCCAGAAGATTGCCTACAGGTGCCGATAAGTATGAAGGAAAGTTGCCTCTAAAATGTTTTTCATGCAATAAGATAGGACATTTTGCCTCAAGGTGTCTGGAGAGAGTTTCTAAGAAGCCATTTAAGCCATATAATCCTAACTATTAGAAGAAGTGTTATTTTGCTGTTGATGAAGGTGTGACAGATGATGAGTCTGAGAAAGGAAATTCAAGAGATGAATGGGTGTTCATTGCTATCAAGGAAGATGATCTGGTGACTGCTGATTCTGCTAGCTGCATTAATGAAGAGAAATCTTTAGTTGCTAAGGTTGAAGAGAAAGAAGAATGGGTTATTTACAGTGGTTTCTCTCATCATATGATAGGTGATAAGAGTAAGTTTGTATGGAAAAGTATGATGGTGGTGTAGTAAGATTTGTAGATGACAAAGCTGGTATAATCCGTGGTAGAAGTTCAATTTCTCTTGATGGTAAGCATAACACTAATGATGTCTTGTATGTTGAAGGTCTAAAGCATAATCTTTTGAGTGTTGGATAGATGGTTGATAAGGGATATGATTTGCAATTCAAGAATGGAAAATGTAAAATCTTGAGTAGCTTCATAATAGAGATTGCATCAGGTACAAAGACTAAAGGTAATATCTTTCACTTGAATGCTGGTGGTAAAAGTTGTTTGATTGCTTAGGTTGATGAAAGTTGGTTATGACATAGAAGGATGTGTCATGTGAATTTTGATTGCATGGTTAAGATAAGTTCCACTCGAGCAGTGAGAAATTTGCCTAAGATTGTAAAGCCTTTTAATCCGGTATGTAAGGAATGTCAGCGAGGAAAGCAGACAAGAGTTTCTTTTAAAAGCAAACAGTATACTTCTAATGGGATATTGGATCTTGTGCATACTGATTTGTGTGGTCCCTCTAGAGTGAGAAGCTTGCAGGGTGATAGGTATTTCATGTTGCTAATTGATGACTATTCAAGGATGATGTGGGTTACTTTCTTAAGGGAGAAGTTTGAAGCATAGGGGAAGTTCAAGATTTTCAAAGATATGGTTGAGACTGAGATTGGTCTGAAGTTGAAGTGTCTAAGATTTGACAGAGGTGGTGAATTTACTTCTAGTGAGTTCAATTCTTTTTGTGAAGAGCATGGGGTGAAGAGACAGTTATCTTCTCCGCAAATCAGTTAGAAGAATGGTGTTGTGGAGAGGAAGAACAGGACAATTTAGGAAGCTGCTAGGACAATGATGATTGAAGGAAATGTTCTGCATATCTATTGGAGAGAAGTTGTGAGTACTGATGTATACACTTTTAACAGGGTGCATATCAAAGGTGATACCGGTATGACTCCTTATGAGTTATGGTTTGGTCATGTTCCTATAGTTAGATATCTCAGAATTTTGGGTAGTAAATGCTATATCAGAAGAGATGAAGATCTAGGAAAGTTTGATGCTAGATGTGACGAAGGAATCTTTCTTGGTTATTCTACTAAAAGCAAGGCCTACCGGTGTTATAATAAGAGATTGAGAAAGATAGTTGAAAGTGCTAATGTGAAAGTTGATGAAGGAAATGAGAGACAAATCAAATCTTGTGGATATGATTCAGATGATCAGAATGTCAGTGCAGATAAAGGAAAGCAATTGCAGACCTAGAATCAAGTTCAAATTGCTTCGGAAAAGCCTGAGAATGAAGGAGAAGCTAGTGAAAAAGAAAGAGGTCAAGAGTCTGAAAATCATGAAAATCCTAAGAATCCTAGGTATGTAAGGTTAAATCATTTAGAGAATCAGATAATAGAAAATAAGAATAGAGGTGTGATGACTAGGAGAAGTATTGCTGAAGAGTATTGCTTGATTTCTAAGATTGAACCTAAGGATGTTAGTGAAGCTTATAAGAATAAAAATTGGGTTAAAGCAATGGAAGAAGAGTTGAATCAGATTGAAAAGTATAATACATGAATTCTTGTTCCTAGCCCTAAAGATAAAAATGTAATTGGAACTAAATGGGTGTTTCGGAATAAATTGAATGAGCAAGGCGAAGTTGTTAGGAATAAAGCAAGACTTGTTTGTAAGGGTTATTCTCAGATGGAAGGTATTGATTTTGAGGAGACTTTTGCTCTGGTAGCTAGAATTGAAGCTATTAGATTATTTCTTGCTTATGCTGCTTACAAAGATTTCAAAGTGTATTAGATGGATGTCAAGTCAACCTTTCTTAATAGTGAGTTGGAAGAATAAGTCTATATTGAGCGACCAAATGGTTTTTAGTTGACAGATCATAAAGATATCGTTTGCAGGTTGAAGAAAACACTGTATGGATTGAAGTAAGCTCCAAGGGCTTGGTATACCAAATTGGATAAGTATTTGATGAAGCTTGAATTTAATAAAGGTACTGCTGATAGTAATCTGTATTTCAAGATTGATAATGATAACATCTTAATTGTTGAAGTTTTTGTTGATGACATTATTTTTGGTGGAAATGATGATTTTTGCAAGAAGTTTGCTAATGATATGCATAATGAGTTTGAGATGTCTATGATTGGTGAAATGAAATTCTTTTTGGGATTGCAAATTACTCAGTTGGATAAAGGTATTTTCATATCTCAGTCTATGTATGTGAAAGTATGTGAAGGAATTGTTGAAGAAATTTGGTTTGGATGATGCAAAGACTGTTGGTACACCTATGGTGATCTGATGTAAGTTGACAAAGGATGATGACTCTCCGAAAGCAAATTAGACTAGATATAGGTCTATGATTGGTGGATTGTTGTATTTGACTCACACCAAACCAGATATTATGAATGTTGTGTCTTGTTGCTAGATTTCAAGCTGATCCTAAGGAATCTCATGTAGTTGTTGTGAAAAGAATTTTCAGATATTTGAAAGGGATAGTTGATTTTGGTTTGTGGTATCCTAGAGATGATGATTTTACTTTGAGTGCTTTTACTGACGTTGATTAGGCAGGTGATGTTGATGACAGAAAGAGTTCTAGTGGTGGTGCATTTTTCTTGGGTAAAAGATTGGTTTCATGGATAAGTAAGAAGTAGGATGCTCTCTCTTTGTCTATTGCAGAAGCTGAATACATTGTTGCTGCTAGCAATTGTACTTAGGTGATTTGGATGAGCAGATGTTGAAGGATATCAGAGTAATTTTTTATGAGCCTACTGCTATATACTATGATAATTCAAGTGCTACCAATATTTCTAAGAATCTGGTGCTGCATTCTAAGACCAAGCATATATTAATAAAGTTTCATTTCTTGAGAGAGAAGGTGAATGAGAAGGAAATCGGATTGGAGTATGTACCTACAAAGGAATAGATTGTAGATATCTCCACAAAGCCTTTGCCTGATGATACTTTTGAGTATTTCAGAGAGAAGCTAGGGGTGATTGCCCCTAGAACTAAGATGCATGGATTTGTATCAGTCCGATGAATTTCACAGAGATATCTTGTGATCTGGATTGATGAGTGAGGCTGCTACTTAGGGGGAGTAGTCAGTGTGGTTTAGTTGTTCAGATTTGTGTTGTATGTGTTGGTGTTGGAAATAAGCCACACCCGGACCGACAATGGACTGGTCCAAGAGGGGCCAATAGCTCAATGGTAGAGCACTCTATTAGCGTATGGAAGGTCCTAGGTTCGAGTCCTAGCTGGTCCATGTCTCAAAATGGTATTAGAGCCAGGTCCAGGCTAGGAGCCCCAAGCACACGAGAGGTGTGGCTTAAAGGGGGTGTTGGTGTTGGAAATAAGCCACACCCAGACCGACGATGGACTGGTCCAAGAGGGGCCAGTAGCTCAGTGGTAGAGCACTCCAACAGCGTATGGAAGGTCCTAGGTTCAAGTCCTAGCTGGTCCATGTCTCAACAGTATGTGCCTTTTGCATTGATGTCAAAGGGGGAGAGAAGCATGTGAAAAACTGCTATATCTTGTGCTGATCTCAGGGGGAAATTATTATGAGTAATAGGGAGATTGTTGGTTGTTGATTTATTTCTTTGCGTTGATTTCTTTGACATTCATATGTTGCCATCAATGCCAAAGGGGGAGATTGGTGGATATTGCTGAGAAGTTTGTTGGAATGATGTGTTGTCATTGATGTCAACATATTCTTCTGAGTGTTCCAGTGTTGCAATCAGATTAAATGAGTTGGTTTGGTCAGTGTGTTGCAGTTGAGTTGTTACGGTTTAATGGGTTTTGAGATAAGTATCTCTAGTTGATTCAGCTAAAGTTTCAGTGGTCCGCATGATGTTTTGATCGAGTTGTGGAGGTCTAGTATTGTGGTTGGTTGTTCAGTTGTTCATGTTGTTTAGTGTTTTGGTTTCTGCTTCGCATTGCTCCAGAATTGCAATATCTTGGTTTGCAGACTTGGCAGAGTGTTTGGGACGTTCATATGTGTCCTCAATTTAGATAGTTCGTGATTTGGAGGTCCACAAGTGAATCTTTCAGTTTGACAGTCAGTTCAGTGTGTGTTCTTGAGGTTCAGTATAATGATGATGAATATTTTAGTAAAGGTGATGTTGCAGTTGTTTTTGTGGTGATTCACGTTGCTTGTGGATGTTTCTAGATCGTGTTCTATCTGTGTTGATGGTCCGCATTGATCGTTGTGTGCTTTATTGATCATTTTCTTGATCTGGTGGTGTTCTTCATGTTATGTGACATTCATGATGATTGTAGCATGTTGCAGATATTCGAGGTGTAATTCTTGGTTGTGTTTCTTGTGTGCGGTGTTGGTTTAGGTCCAGACCATGTCTTAGTCAACATTGTTTGGGTCCGCATGTATTGTTGTAGCATGTAAGGTTATTGTTTTATAATTTGTATTGAGGGTTGAGTCGACCTTGAAATATAGGTTGATGATTTGAATAAATATATGTAATATTCATTTGTGAGATGTATCTGCATTGTATATGCGAGTGTGTGATTGAGTAAATGTGCGAGCAAGTGTTTTGATCTTTTGAAAGTGTGAAGGAAGTGTGTGGCAGAGAAAATCAGACTGTGCTTAACCGAAACTATAACCAGGCATGTGGAGATGTTATTTCATCAGTTCATGATCCCCCAGATGTAATCCGAATGTTTTTGTAAGGCAGTGAATCTTCCCTAGGGTTGTAGCCCTTTTTGTTTTGTGCTTTGAGCAGTGAGCTCTAGGCAGTGTGCTTGAATGCATATGTATTCCCCATTGTAATATTTTCATTTACTCTTAACAGTGTATTATCTCATTGTGGGTAGGTTCCCACCGTGGTTTTTCCCTTAATCGGGTTTTTTACGTCAAAAATCTTGGTGTTATGTGTGTTATTGATGTGGTGTTGATTTATGCTTTTACTGTTTATTATCAAATCTTAATTTAAGTTTGAGTTGTGTAGAGTTTGAGAGCAAACTGATTCACCCCCTCTCCTCGCAGTTTGTTGCCAACAGAGTCCTTGGGGAAGACTCAAACAAGTACTTCCTAGAGCTCTTTCAAACTCTTCCGAACTTGTCTCGGGTGTCAATGGCAAGTGGACTCGGCTAGAGATAGGACTCAAGAGTCCTCAAACTATGGTTGAGGTACCATGACAATAGGAGAATGTGGTTTAGATAATTTTTGATAGGAAATTCATATTACTATAGGCAATTCTTATTGTAGACATTCTAAAATCCATTGATGCCATCATCTTGAAAACAGTCCATTCCATCTTATCTTTGGACTGCCCAATGCTCTTATATTTACCATCATTTCATAAATCTTGACTACCATTTTCAAATGTCTTGTCAATTTTATTTTACGGCTCCACTTCTTTGCGATTTTTTTTTGAATTTGGAAACAAGTCAGTCCCCTGGTAAATGCTAGTTTTGTGAACTGCTCCCATGATTTTCTTGCATAGTTCCATAGAGTTTCATGATAGGGTAAAGGGGTGACGGGTGTGCAAACAAGGGGACCAAGGGACTAAGTTTGTGGAGGGGGGCAGGGGGGAGTACTGATATACATATAGTACTTGAAAAAATAGCTATAAAAAGATGTATAAGAATTACAATTTTGAATTTTCAAATGAAACTTAGGCAAATTAGTAAACTACTAAATGCAAAATACTACAATACTTAATAACTACTAAATCTGAAGTGAACATTCAACATTAACAATTTAACATTGAAATTTGAACAATGAAAATGTAAAAGGTGAAATTTAATATTATATTCAAGATTTCATAAAGATGATTACAATGAGTACAATGGTGTCAAAATAACAAAATGTAGTGAAGTGAGGCCTCTAATCATCCCTAAACTCCTCATCACTAGAACTGATGGGCTCCACATGGTCAAGCTCCACCAATCTATTACCAACTAGCCCTACCTCTATAACTATAGCATCCTTATCAACATTTGTTGGCTTCTTTGGCTCTTCATCCCATCGTGCTACTGTACGCTATTTGTACAAAAGTGTCTTGCGATCAACGAGATGCAAAGCATTATGTACAACCACAAGCTTCTCTACTCTCTTAGAGGTAAACCTATTCCTCTAAGAGAGTGGATAAATCTATAAGTAGACCAATCCCTCTTAGAAGTTGAAGAACTAGAAACTTGAGATAGCAATCGAATGGCTAGAGTTGTAGTCAAGAAAACAATCCATGGAAATTCCACCACAAAATTGGGTCCTATTGTGCCATACTTTCCATATTCATCTTGGCCACCTTGTGGCAAATTTTGTCCACTCAGAACAAATGATGCTGGCCTCTACAAGATCATACATCTTTTCAATGGCCCTAAAGAACCTTGCCTTCACCTTAGCATCATGTATGGTTGTAACTCTACGAGGCCTATGCTTGTAACACTTGGGGTTCAATGCATAGGCAGCCATGTGTATGGGAGTGTTGAGTTTCTCCCATCTTTGATGAATGATTGGCTGAATGTACTCATTGCAAAATGCTAATGTGAGGTCTTCTCTTGCACGATAGCCCTCATTTGATCAAGCATAACATCAATGCACTTAGACACCTCTCCAAGGTTAGGTGCATTAGAATCCACATATCTAATGACCTGAAAAATTGAAGTAATGATGGAAACTATGTTTTGCATCACCCCAAAAAACGTCACTCTTCACTACATCCTTTACCCTCCTCCCTTGCTCTATCTTGGACTTAGGCCATTGACCCTATTTTGCTGTCATAATCAATAGTTGCAATGCCTCTTGCAACTCAAACATTCTCTCCAAGGGAATGAAATAGGATGCATATCTAGTCTTAATAGGTTTCAAGAACTCCTTAGAGAAGCTCCTAAAGAGTGCAAGTGAATTGTGGTGGTTGCAAATAAACATCTACACATCTCTAGCATCATTGACCACTGATTTTCATAGCATACACACAACAAGGAGTCCATCAACTATGTCTATAAATTCCCTCAATCAATTTCCCTACAACTTTGTACATGTGGGCCATATCTGTTACTACTTGGCCCACATTTTGTGGCCCAACCTCCTCAATAGCATCCTTGAGGATCTAAAACTGAAAATCAACATCTTTGTGATGCCCTGAACAATCAACTATTTTAAGAAAATATGGGCTCTTTGCACATTGAATCATGATATTGATGAGTGGACGATGTCTAATGTTTGTCCACACATTCATGACTATACTGCATCTGGTTGCCACTCAACATTCCTCCATCTTCTCCACTAACACATTTATCTTGGAACAGTTCTTATCCAAGATTGTGGTTCTCAATTTTGTCTCCCCTAGTGGCACATATGGTGCTTCTCCCTTCGCTATTATTGCCATCATCTCCTTATAATAAGGAGAATGAGCCACATGGAATGGAATGGCATTGGCAAAGAAGAATTTGCCAATGGCATCATCTATATCATCCTTCAATTGCACACTAAATAATTGAGCTATTGAATTAGCAGTTGAACTTGTCAACTTGCATTTCCCGTGGCCTCTATTGCATGGGCCCCTAAAGAAGAACTTGGAATATGTGCAACTTGCCTTTGTGAAGAACTTGGCATATGTGCTTCTCCCTTCGCTATTATTGCCATCATCTCCTTATAATAAGGAGAACGAGCCACATGGAATGGAATGGCATTGGCAAAGAACAATTTGCCAATGGTATCATCTATATCATCCTTCAATTGCACACTAAATAATTGAGCTATTGAGTTAGCAGTTGAACTTGTCAACTTGCGTTTCCCTTGGCCTCTATTGCATGGGCCCCTAAAGAAGAACTTGGCATATGTGCAACTTGCCTTTGCAAAGTAGAAGTAGAACGGTGTGGCTGGCCTTGATGACCCTGTGACCTTTGAGACAAAGAAGTAGATATAGGTGCAACTACATTGTCTTCATCGACACCCCATAGTTTATATATCTCAGCTTTGTATTTCAGGTTTGCCGTTCTCCCCAAAAATGTACATGCTTCCACACACTTTCCTCAGATGTGAAGGAGCTGGGCATTAAATCTGGTCATGTTTCCAAAAAATTCAAGGGCACAAAAGTGGCACTTCCACAACTTTGTGCCCTCAGTTTTCTTAGGCTTGCTCACTAATTTTGTTGCAAACTGTTTTAAAGGAGACTTACAATCAAAAGGACCCTTGGCATACTCTACTAATAATGTGGAGGGGCAATTACTAGAACTTGCAATTGCACTCGCTATAGAACTAGTGGTTTGGATTTCATCCTCATGGTCATCCCTCTCAGTCCCAGCCTCAAGTGCATAATCAGTTTCAGTACTTTCACGAACCTCAACCTTATCCTCACTCGTCATGAGAACTCTTTGTGACACTGCAATAAACAACATAAAAAATTTCAAGTTTATGATTTTACAATTAAAATTCAAACTTTGCATGCAAGTTGCAACAACATAATGCAAAGGATTAAGACACAAATATTTTCTTTTTGTTTTTCGTACTTCAGGTTGCACGAAGCACAAAAGCAGACAATACACAAAAAAAAATCATTGTTTTTAATCATTTTGAACCAAGAATTTCACTTTTGTTTTTCTTACTTTAGGTTGCATGAAGTGCAGAGGTAGAGGATACACAAAAGTTTTAGCCTACTTTGACAAACTTGAAACAAAATTTAAATTTCAATGTTGAATCTTGGTGACAAGATGAACAATGAACATTGCAATGAATCTATGAATATGCACTTTCAGCCATGTCTATGCAATAGTGGTTAAAATTAAATTTTGAAAATGAAATTAAAATAAGTAAATTCAAAAAGCAGTCATAGAATCCTACCTAATGGTTGGAAAATCCTCCTAACTTGGTGTAAAATACTTCACCTTCCTCTTTTTCTTGCTCCTTCTTACCCCTCTTGCACTTGCAACATTATAATCACACTCTTTCACTCCACTCACTCTTTCACTCCTCTTCAACCTAGCTTTTGAAATGAGTTTGAGTAAAAGTGAGAGATTTGGAGTGTTAGATAGAGTTTAAGAGGCATTAGTGGGGCTCTTTGGCCATTAGGATTTGGCATTGGGCTCTATTTAAAAAAGATTAATGATTTTTATTTTCTTTTTTGTCACTTTTTTGAGTGACAATCTGTGAGGTTCTTCTAGGTTTCCTTGGGAAGGTCAAGGGATGCTAGGATTTCATTTGGGGGATGCATCCTCGTGGAACAATGTTTTTTAGTTTCTTGATAATTAATTTCTCTGCTACAGATTACGCTTTCTCTTTCTCACGTGTAACTTCAACATGGGGGAAACCTTTCTGCGCATGCTTTCATAATTTGAACTCTGATATAGTGTATTTATGCTATTCCTTTTAGCGAAAAATACAATTACTTAGTGAATTGCTTTGAGTATGTATCACTTTCCTTGTTAGTTCCGGCCATAAGCATGGACCTATAGTTAAAATGTTTTTTAACACATTGTTAATAACTTTCGTTTTTGGCCAATCAAAATCATTAGATTTTTGTTAATCAAATTCCCCTCCATTTTTCGTAATGTTTTAATAGTTGAAACTGATCAGTTATATTTGAGAATAGGAAAATAAACCAATTTCTATGCATTGCCATTGGATGGAATCTTTTGAAGCCTTATTGTCACCGTCACTTCAATCGAGGATATATTTTGTATGCATTGAGCTGTACATGCCTTTTGATGGCATAACATATTAGAAAGCATCTATCTTTTTCAGCATTCCTTCATTGGAAGATAAATCTGGCTTCAATCTATTTATATTCTCAAAATGTGTCATGTGCAAGTAACTGCATAGGGAATGCAGGAATGTCTTCGATTATCGTAATGGGATTTTTTTAAAGGTACTTCAGGAAATGAGTGTATTAATGCTATCATTTCAAATGATCCACGAAGTATATCACTGCTATAATTTTAAATGATCCAAGTTAGGACTTTGTTCGTAGATTCAAAGTGCTCAGAAAATGCAATCCTTCATCCCATGTGGATGCCTTTTCGAATGTATGGTGTTTCGTGGAGCCAATGCAGCAAACAGTTACCGGTTAACCACCAATTTGGACAGTTGGGCGAGTTATGGTTTTTAGTGTGTAGACAATTTACATATTGGTAGTCTCTGCATTCAGAGATGATGTGGACAGGCACTATATAAACATATATTGCTGGACATGGGAGGCATTTGATGGCAGAAGTCAATGGCTGTATAAAAAAGGAGCGTTAAAAACTACAGGTATAAAAACATTTTGCTAGGAAAGAATATAACTAATTTGGCATGTGCATAATATAGTATTTGTTGACTTCAATGATTCTGGATCGCAAATTGGTAAATTTTTTGTGTTTTATCATTGGCTTTTTCTGTTATGCTAGGAAAAGGGGTTCGAATCTTAGTATTTGAGTGTGACTGTTTCAGGTTTTATATTTTTACAGTAGTTTTTTTTTTGTCAAATTCCTAGTGTTTTAATGAGACTTCGAGCCAGTTTTTTATTTGGGAGGACACTTTTTTGGGGGTTTCTGTGATCAGAATTTACATTTGGGATGAACCTGAATGTGGACCACTTCATAGAAATTTGATGCTCTTTTTCTTTTTAAATACTTTTTAAATTATTCTCTCGTTATAGATTTTTTAAAGCATGGATATGTGAATCAAAGAACACGATGATAAATTGTTTAAAGAATTAGTATTGCATAAAGTTGGGCTTTCTCTGCATGCCTGCCTTCAAATTTAGCATTACCTTCATAGAAAAACAAATCCAGCTAAATTGAACTCAAAATTTGGAACACTTGTTATTGGCTAGCAAGAACTTAGCTTGTGTACAATAAATGGAATCCGTGCCAGTAGATTTTTGGAAGTTGGAAAATAACTTTGAGCTAGATAAAATCCACCACAAAAATAGCGCCAGATCCCAAAATACTTCAGTTTATATTATTTATTAATTGGTATAAAATTTATTAGGAAATTAGATTCATCATATAGTGTTTTTTCTTGCTATGATACTCACTTTATGCAGTAGTTTCCCCAAAAATTCGGACCACTTTTTTATTGGCTAGCAAGAACGTCGTGTGTGGACAATGAACGGAATCCCCACCAGTAGAGTTTTAGAACTTGGCAGTTTCAACTAGATAAAAATCCACCACACAAATAGTATCTGGATCCTGTTGACGTGTATTTTGTACACAATCATACACAGAATAAAATACCAATAGGCATCTTATCCTCTCTTGAGAAAATAGTCTCTAACTGCTGAAGATTCGCGTAAAGGATCAGTTAGGAAGACTCCAAGGTTCTGTTAGTAGGGTCTCTACGTGTGGACAAGCTTCCAGCGGTATGATGTGATTTGCTGTTTCCTCCAAGGGGCCTTACGTATTCCGAAAGTTCAAGATTTTACTAAACTAAGAAGCTTTTCAAAAAAAATAACAAAAGGATAGGGTTTGAAAGAGGTCTAATCTAGTCTAACCCTATGAATGACTTAGTATGGACAAGACTTGGCAAGATTCAACCAACTTCAATTTTGCCATAAGATAACAACTCAGTTGAAATTAGTGCGATCTTCTAAGGTAATAAAATGATATTCAATGCATCAAAGATCATGGACACTACCACGAAGGTACATATCCAAGATACAATAATGATTGAAGATTAAGGGATTCAAGGTATTCTCCAGTTGACCACGCAAGGCGTTCCTACAATCAGCAAGAAGCTAGTGGTTTGGATTACGAATCCTACCAAAGATCAAGTCTCACACTATGTCCTTCAAATTAACACACTACTTTGATTGAGCATGATTCAAGTAGATTAAACAACCATGAAGATAACCAAGAAAGTTGCAACAAAACACCATAACTTCAATATTTTATTGATTTCCAAGTCATCATGTACAACAATTGCTTGAATTCCTCTCTTCAAAACTCAATCTTGCTACAAAATAAAATTGCTTCTAACTTCTAATCTCTTAGCTATCTCTCTTCTCTATTACATCAACTATTGACTATTAACTATCACCAAATGAAATGAAAAATGGGGGTATAAATAGCATCCCCAATTACAATGAAAGGTCTAGATCGAAAGTAGATCAACGGTCAAGATCATGACACCCAAACCCTAATTAGGGTTTGTTACAAATGGCCTCCTTTTTACTGAACAATATTAAATGCATAGCCAAATATTAAATTTGGCACAAAAACCTAGGAGACATAAACCAATGACAAATAAGATGTCATGTCATCTGTAACAACCTTTCATCTAGAATCTTATTCCCTTTCCAATTCTCTTTCTTAGCATATGCAATGAATCTTGATACGATTCCTTCGATTTCTGCAATTGGAATCTCAGGAAGATTCTTCATACTCTCTTCCAAGTGGATGACCTGATCGAATGCATCTAGAAGAGCTGCGTCCCATGAAGATTCAAGTTCCTTTGTTCTTTCAATCAGGAGCATGATGGCAAACATCTGATCATATTGCTCATCTGTAACATTTGCGTCCTTACAAAAGATGATCTTGATTCTATCCTCTAATTCCTGCATATCCACATCTGTCTCGACCTCGATCCTTCTACCAAGAATGGTACGAAGTACCTCAAATACTCTGTCCTGGATCGGATTGATCACCTCCTCAACTTGGCCACATCTAGTACTGATGTCCTCAAAGAAAACACTCTTCATATGGAGTAAGGTTGACCACTGAAACAAACTGTGAGATTCCCCATCCAAGATCTTCTCTTGCGCTAAAACTTTTCTTGATGTGTGTCTAATAACTTTCAAGACAGGAATGATAACATCCTTGGTATGGGCGAATGCAGCTACTGTTATCATCAAATTGTGGATTATCTCAAGAACCTGGATAGCCTGATGAATGATCTTCATCATCCTTGTTACAAATTCTATGGCCACTGTATGAGATCTATCCATCCAATTACTTGTGCGTTGGACCATGTTCCTGAATCTTTCTGCTTCACTGATTGATTGAAGTGGAAGTGCTTGCACTGGTGATCTAGCTGGATCCTGACGTCCCAAAGGTTCATTGATGTGACTGAAATAAGTCCTCCATGCACCGACCTCTCTCTCAAGCTTTCTGTTCTTCTCCATTTCTTCTCTAAGCTTGTCCTTCAATGCCTCAAATGAATCGGTAGCATCGTCTAAAGTCTGCTCAGCTGTGGATGGTCCTAGCTCAAATGTCTGTATATCATATTCCTCTGCTAGGATCTCACCTTCATATTTGTCTGCTGCCGGTGTAGCTATCTGCAGTTTTCTGGATCCAGTCTCATCTCGAATCATTTTGGACATCTTGGTAGCCTTTCTCTTCTCTGTTACTTCGTGTGAACGTCCAACAAGGCTCTCTAAATCAATTGCACTGTCCTCGTCCTCTACTACGATCACCTTAGTTAATCTTTCCTTCAACCAATCTGGGATAATCGATCTTGTTTCTTGAACTTGAATCTCTTTGTGCACTATTTCTTCTTGTCTGGGAGGAGATGTCATTTCATTGTCCTCTTTATCTTCATCTAACTCATAGTCTTGGAGAGATCCATTTGGTGACCCTTGTTGTGCTTGTCCTTCCTCCTGCCTATCGTTCTGTACCATCGATTCCATGGATTCTTCCACTTGAATTGTTCTCTTCTCAGGTCTAGAAGAAGTACCGGATGATCGATCTCTGTTAGCCTCTTGTTTCCTCTTGGAAGACTCTTTCTTTTCTGACCTTTCTTTTCTCTTCGAACCCCTTGGATGGAGATTGCCCTCACTGGCACATCGAAGGTTTCCTTCACCTGAATTTCTAGGATTAGGATTGCCTTCACTCACACTAGCTCCACCTTCGGCTGGTTTCTCTTCCAAAGTGAAAGTCATAGCTATGCCTTGTTCTCTCAACTTCTGATGTTGTATGTCAACCCATCTGCGAGTACAAGACAAGACTGGTGCCATCAAAGTATCTAAATCCACGACCTCGGGCTCATTCCAATCTAACCTTATTGTTTTGCTTTCTCGATCATAGGAAGACTGGATATGCCTGCCACTGTCCTGAGCTTGGTCGGCCACTCTATAAATCCTGCATTTCCTGATGAAATCCAAAGGCAATCTAGAATGCATTTTCCGTTTCACTTCAAGATCATCTAAGAGATTCATCATAAAATCTTCTATTTGGTACTCATGCCTAAAACCTTCTACCGACTATCTCCTCTAAATGTCCATGTGGATCAAAGCTTTCTCTCAAAGCAAAAGATGAAAAAGCATACAAGGCTAACTCCTTCTCTGCGTCATCCATGGCTAAAGCATTAGGACATACCTCAACTGAATTACCCAAAATGATAGGTACTGGAACTCCATTCTGATGTCTGTGTCTGAATGCCTTCACATATGCTGCCAACTGTCTTGTTACTTCAAGCAACACAATTCTGTCTGTCGGATATCTCGGCAACATGTATGGAGGTAAAGGACATCCATGCACTCTAATATAAGTGAACTTGGGAAACTGAATGAACCAAGCACCGTACCTCTTTATGAATTCCTGTGCATCCTGAGATAATCTGTTGTGAATCCCACCTTGCAACGTCCTGGTGATGTTCATCGTGAAAGTATCATTAACTAGCTTGTAGTTGTTCCCTGGCGGATGATGCAAGTAGGCATAGAAATCACAAGCTCTGACCTCGCCGGGTCCTCTTCCAATCACTCCTCTGTGAGGTAGTCCTGCGTACTCAACACTCCTGATCAAGGCATAGATGACATATGAACTCATGTGGAAGGACTTAGTAGCCTTGAGTCTCCTCAACTGTACGTCCAAGCAATGGCTAATCATCCTAGCCCAATGTATCGTACCTTTCCCTTGAACAATCACTTGGATGAAGTAGAACATCCACTTCTCAAAATAGAAGGCGTGAGGGGCTCCTGTAACTCGGTTGAGCATGGTAATCAAATCTCTGTACTCCTCCTGGAAATCAATCCTGTGTGGTGTGTTCGGGACCTTGCTCAGACGGGGACGGCTCTTAAGTAGCTAGTTCTTATTGATTATGCTTAGACAAGCATCTGGATCATCTTCGTACATTGATCTGGCTCCTTCTATGCTCTTGTATATCATGTCCCTGTGCTCTGGAAGATGGAAAGCTTCACTTATAGCTTCCTCTGAAAGGCATGCCAAAGTGTTTCCCTCATTGGACACGATTGTTCTGGACTGTGGATCATAATGACGAGCACACTCGATCATCAACTCATGGCACTGAATAGCTGGAGGAAAGCCGGCCGCCTTAATGATGCCACTCTCGATTATTCTCCAGGCGACAGGTGATGGCTTACCAATGTAAGGGACATCTCGAAACTTCTTCGTGCTGAAGTTGCCTAAGTTAGTATCTCCAATGTTGCTCCACTTCTTCGGTCTTCTGATCTTCTTTCATGAGAGCTGAACGACTGGTGGATGCTCCCGCCTTCGGGGTTGCCATACCTACACAACATTTCATAATGAGAAGCTAGATTTTGCAATAAATAACATAGATTAGAGAATAAATTTTAGGAAACTTCACGATAAGTCTTTGAGTTATCATTTCCTAAAATAAAACGATTGAGATAGGAATTCAAAAAATTCAAAATTTCAAAATCTAGGTAATGACGATTAACGTTCAAAATTAAAGCAATAAAGCAAAAATCGCCATACCTCAATAGAGAGCTAACTCTAGAATGCAAAATAAAAAGGATTCGCCTAGGCAAAATTGACGTATAAATAGTCCTCAACGCAATCTCTCCTTCGAAATATCAACTTCGCCACCTTTTGAGTTGTCTTTGACGTGATCTTCAAATCAACGTTCCTCTTATCAAGTTCGCCACCCTTCAAGTTTTTGACGTGATCTCCAATGGATTTGACAAGTTCGCACAAATGGAAACTTGGACTAGCACCACTTTGGATAGTAGTTCGTACCACCTAGCTTTGTAAACTCCAAATCGCACTTTCAAACACAACTTCGCACTTCCTTGGATATAAATTCGCACTTCTCCCTTTGATCGCATATGAGATGGAAAAATGATAATGTGAAAATAATGATTTTCACCTCTCCCTTTATAGCGCTCATCTCACCATTCACCCTAAGGCCGACTTGTGAAATAAAGCAATTTAAATGATTTTTAAATAAATAATAAAGCCGACCTTTGAAATACCAAGCGCTCCATTCAATTTTAATTAAAATAATTAATTATTATTTACCAACGTTTTTTAATTTAACAATTTCGATTTTTTAGAAGGCAAAAACAATTAATTAATATTAAGTGCAATATTTAAATGCCATTTAATTGAATTTTCAAAAATTATCGATTTTCTTAGCATTTAAATAAATTCAAAAATGTTTGTTTAGCGCCAAAATTGAAAAAATGGGAAGATTCAAACCTCATCGCCCTGGTCCCTGACTGTGGGACAGGAGCGATTCATCACTTTTGTCTTGATTCTTGCAATTTTTACGTCCAAGGTCTCCATCTCCACGTTGGATTTGGGATGTTCGTTGAGTCCTTCAAATTTGATTGACTTGATTGTGTGAAGGAATGTCTTTAAATGTGATATCGCCCTGGTCCCTTGGAGAGGGACAGGAGCGATCCTTGTCTTCTAGCTTGAAATTCATCGTTTTTGATTCTAACTCTTCCTTCATCACCTTTTAGAAGACGTTTCAAACCTTGTGCAACTTTATTTTGCGGTGATCTTTAAAGGATAACATGTGTTTTGGCAAATATCGCCCTGGTCCCTTGGAGAGGGACAGGAGCGATCTTAATAATTTCTCCTTGACCTGGCATCTTTAATCTCTAATCTTCATTGTAGGGCGAATAATAACATTGTTTGTTCATTCCATGCTTGTCCCACTTGATTTTTTTACAAGGCATTTAGACTTTAGAAAGATTATCGCCCTTGTCCCTTGGAGAGGGACAGGAGCGATCTGGAAGCTCTAGCCAAAATGTGTGATCTTTCAACCTTGATTCTTCGTTCATTGCCTTTTGAAGGACGTCCTTGATCTCACGTGCACTTTCCTTGACATGCATTTAAAGGATCATGAGTGTTTTAATGAAATCGCCTTGGTCCTTGTCCAAAGGACAGGAGCGATATGAGTTCCTTGCACAAATTGGTAACACTTTGACGTTCAAAACTCTTGCATATCATCTTCAAAAGACACCTTATACCTTGTGTGACCCCGAAAAACCCTGACTTGGCATGAACTTGAAGGAAAATGAAGGATCCCATACAAATCGCCCTGGTCCCTTGGAGAGGGACAGGAGCGATATAGCTTCTGTGTTCAATTTGAGGATCTTTTAACGTTTGAAGTCTTTGTATATCACCTTCTAATCATGCCTTGGACCTCATACGACCTTGCAAAACCTTGACCTTACGTGATTTTTGAGAGATTTGGCCAATATAATAGACATCGCTCTGGTCCCTTCCTGAGGGACAGGAGCGAACTTCAAGGTTTTGGACTTGTCTTTGCTTTCTTCAACTTGCAATTGTCTTCATCGGGTAAAACGTGATCCCTTGATCTTCCTTAATCACTTGATGCTTGACAAACTTTCAAAATTTATGCCTTCATGTAAATTTCGCTCTGGTCCCTTCCTGAGGGACAGGAGCGAATTAGGTGTCTTGATGCAAATTCTTTAACTTGGCGACCTTTGTAACTTTGTGCTTGATGGAGATGTCTTAAAACGTCCTTGCCACCTTGTTCTTCGCCTTGGAGTGTCCTGAACTTGGAGGAACGGCAATATAACCATTATATCGCCCTGGTCCCTTGGAGAGGGACAGGAGCGATCTTGCTCTTGTAGGCTCCACATCACATTGCTAACCTCTAAAATTATCTTCAACGGATTCATAACATTCCATTCCATTCATCCATGCCTTGGGTTTGATTGTAACTTAGCAAGAAATTTGCCTTAGACAAAAATCGCTCTGGTCCCTTGGAGAGGGACAGGAGCGAACTAGGACATTGGGGACCCTTGTTGACGTTTCAAAATCTTCAATTTGTCTTCAACGGGTTCAACTCATCGTCTTTCTTGCCTTCAAACTTATAACTTGCTTGATCTTCGCTTAGTACATGTCCTATGAAGAATATCGCTCTGGTCCCTGGGAGAGGGACGGGAGCTACAATGTACTTCGCCTTGGTCCCTGACTGAGGGACAGGAGCGATTTTGGCATTCTGGACCATTTTTCTTCATGTTTGCACTTCAAGTTATATTCATTTGATAAAACATATCTCCTTGGACCTTTTCGAATCGTCAAGTCATCAAAATCCTGCTAGGACAAAGCAATATTCGATTTGTAGCTCCGGTCCTTCACTGAGGGACAGGAGCGATTTTGCTCCTATAGGCCAAAATAACATGATTTTACACATTTTATCACTTCACAAGGCGAAAACAAATCATTTACAATGCCCGGGATCAAAAATCAAAAAACTCAAAATTTGGTCAAAATTGGTCAATTGGTCAAAATTCACATTCCATCATCAACACTTAGACAAATTTAAGCTCTGCATTCAACATTCCAATTGAAAATAGACCATTCTGGCGAAATCATTGCATTCAAAATTTGCATTCTTACAAAAGGAAACTCAAAAGCTCTCAAAATTGACTGGATTCTGGCCTGAAAAGACGGCAATTAAAACCCTAAGGCTTGACCCTAAATCCAGACAACTGACTGACTAACAAAATCCTAAAAACGAAGCGAAAAAAAGAGCAAAGGAACGAGCAAAAAGAGGGGGTCCCCATTTGCAATGGGGCGATGTGTGAAATGGTCACAACAGATCCCAAAACACTTCAGTTTATATGTAATAATTGATACCAAATTTATTAGGAAATTAGATTCATGATATTGTGTTTTTTCTCTTTACAATACTCACCTTATGCAGTAGTTTCCCCTAAATTCCAGTTGTGAAGTTTCGACAATTCACACTGAAATTTTCAGAATATAGAATTTGAATCTTGTGTGTGTGACTGGTTTCTGGTTTTAGAGGGGCTCTTAAATATCAGCCATTTTAAGTTTTAACCTTAATTCCCAAGAATTTCCTTCCTGCATTCTTTTACCCACTAATCGATAGTTCTTTTTTGTCATGTCTTCAAAATACAAGAGATCGTAAGCCATAACACACAACATAGGCGTTGAAATAAGATGGCAACAATTCCATAAAAAGAGTCAACTAAGATTAAACCAAAGAATACCATGGCCAGCGATTCATAAAAGCATTTAAATAAAATTAAATTAAGAAAGTCATTGGCAGCGATTACTTAAGGAATGTAATATAAAGGATCAAGACCAGTGATTAATTATGAAGGGTTACAACTCTTTCAAAGGGCAGAAATAATGAAAGGTGGTGATCCCCTAAATAACATTCTCGGGAACTGGGGATATCAAGGAAGAATTATGGAAGGAAGTAATCAATCAATTTGGAAATATATGATTATTTTCACAAGGCAGTGATGAAGGGTGGTAACTCATTGCTTGTGAAGGGTGTTGACTTCTTCAAGAAATAGATATAAAAAAGGATCATTCCATTGAGAGAGTCATTCAATAAATAATCAATTCATAAAGGAAACAAGGAATCAATCAATTGGTAATAGAACATTATGTGACTTTGCAATTAAAATAAATTATGTTTTCAAGCGTACTGATGGTGTGAGAAAGGATGTGACTCTTCTATATATATATATATATATCATTCAGGCAAACAAACAAGCAATCATCAATCTTTCAAGAAATCAAGCAAAAAATCAATCGGCAAAGATCAAGGAAACAATCATCAAATCTGCATCAATCACCAATTCATCTTGGGATCCAGAAAACAAACAAGTCAGCAATCAAGCTAATTAATCAATCATTCAAATATCTGCCTTTCAAGCATCAAATCATTCAAATATCAATCATTCAAACATCAACTATTCAGGCATCAACCACTCAAGCATCAAATCGTTCAAACATTCAAACATCAATCATCAATCATCTACAAGCAATTCAAAGAATTTTGATCATCAATTGCAGAATAAATTCAGATTATAAAGAAGTATATACAGCAGAAAATAATTTGTTGCAGCCATGTAAGAATAAACTTGTTAATTCATCAAGAGGTACTTAGCAATATTTATCATTCAAGCAAACAAACAAGCAATCGTCTTGAGAAATCAGTTTTGAATTATTGGAAGTGTCTGGCAAATTGGAAGGACGAAATCCCTTCCAAGCTCATGAGAGATGAAAGGACAACCCCCCTTTTAGGCTCTTATCAAGTTGAACAAGAGTTAGAAGGATGACCACCCTTCCATGCCAGTCTTGGGCTCAATCAAGGATGGCAAGCAGCGCAACCAATCTTCCATGCTCTTAGCAAGTCAAGGATGACCAGTCTTGATAAATTTCCATTTGCAAGCATTTCCAAAGAAATCACAATGTGATTGGCTGCGAGGAATATGCTATGATGTCTTGATCTAAATATTAATGATCCTATGATGTATTGATTTGAATATTATCATAACTTCTCGATCTTTAATATTTCTAGAATCAGTTTTTAATGATCGATATTGTTTGCTTGCATAGGAATCAGGAATATCCCCAATAGGAACATTTCATTTTTAGAGTTATTGAGGCATTATTGAAATCTTGGACCCATTAGACCATTTTGATGCTGTTTTTTTACACACATAATGTATGTGATTATTAGTGAGGCAGGCCTTACATTTTTCTGCCGTTGATATAATTGCTCAGTGATCCAAGAGTATGCTTTAGATTACTGAGTTGGATTTATCTTTCAAAAATCTCACCATTTTATGTTTAAGCAGTTGGACTGTAGTTTTATGCATTGGTTATGTTGTATTTCTTGAGACGTTGAGGTCCTGGGTTGTGTTTAAAATTTTAAATTTGTGCAGCCAACAAAATTAAATTTTTGCCACAATTTATTCTCTTGTTCCAGTACAATAGTGAGTCCTTGAAAGAGAAGTACACCTTATTTATGATAATTGCAGGGTTCTCAAAGAGACATTTGGAGCCAAGGAGCAACTGTAAGTTTCCTAATTTTACTAGGAAATTAGATTAATCATACGTGTTCTTTCTTGCTATGGTATTCACCTTATACAGTAGTTTCCCCTAAAATCCACTGGTGTGAATTTCCAGCAACTCATGCTGAAATTCAATCCACTGGCGTGAAGTCCCAGCAACTCATGTTGAAACTTTTGGAATATGGAATTCGAATCTTAGTGCATTTGACAGTTTGACTGACTTCTAATTTTAGAGGGGCTATTAAATGTCAGCAATTATAACCTTAATTCTGAAGAATTTCGCTTTGGCATTCTTTTCTCCGGACCCATTAGACCATTTTGATGACGTTGTTTTTCCTCATATTTTCACAAATGAATGTGATTATTAGTGAGGGAAGTCTCACATTTTGCTGCTGCGAATATGATTGTCATAGTGATCCAAGAGTATGCTCTTGAATTTATGATTCGTGAAACATGCATCAATGAGTGAAAACTATATGGTCGAATCTTGATAGCAATATCATAATTTGATGTGTTGTGACAAATATCGCCTACTTATTAATTAATAAGCTAAATGGGCTCTATAATGAATCGTTCATAAGGCACAGCACTTGTTCAAGGTTTTTATAAGATCCACCCTAAGGCCACCACAATTTTTTTTTTATCTACACATAGCATCCATTGCAAACTTGATCAAATGGTCATCTTCCATTTAATTTAGTAGAGCTGATTATAATACTCCTCCATTCACCACAAGGGTGGCAACTCAGAGATGCATTATATTTATATACTTATGATCGAACCACTAACCTTCCATATTAGGGTCATCCCTTGACCCAAACTTAAGCCTCAAGGGTTCACTCCTAATGATCTAGGCTACATATCTTCTTAGGAAAAGTCAAAGGCTTTGTAGTATGCATTCAGGAGGAGTTTACTCCCTCTCCTCTTAATGAGATTCTGGACTCTCTCTAAACCTGTCAATTAAGTTACAGTATCAACTTAGTCCCATAATAAATAATAGGTACACATTGCCATTAAGTGTTGGTTCCATATTCAACAGCATCCCATCATTAGTGTTCAAGGTACACATATACACAAGGGTCATAACACATCTAATATATTTGGTAATTGCCTCATTCACATATACATAAGGTAATAGCTCATATGCATCATAAGCACACAAAAGGGCTAGCTCCAGCCTACATCACATGCATAGTGAGTGCCTGATATATGCATCTCTTAGACTATACTGATTTAATCATACATGCATTACAAAGATATCAGGGATTGTCTCATATACATGCATCACAAGGTAAGAGTGTCTGACTCATATACAAGCATCTCAGATAATAGTGTCCAGTTAATATTCATGCATCACAAGTTAATAGTGACTGGCTCCTGTACATGCAACAATAGATAATAGTGATTGACTCAAGTACAAGCATCACATATAATAGTGAGTGGCTCATATAGGCATCGCAGAAACAACATGGCTGACTCATCCTCAATGGCTAACTATCTTCTGTCCATAGTGCATCCTAGATAGAGAAGGAATGTCGGTGCACTGCACACTACATCAGTGCACTGCACACTACATTGTGGGTCCCATTCTTCTCCCTGGTCATTTGCACCGATAGATTTCGGTAGAGGATTCAGTGCATCCCATTCTACACCGTGGGTCCATCCTCAACCCAACAGGATCAAGTATACCATCAACAACTTGGAAGAGGATTCGGTGCATCCCATACTACATCATGGGTCCATCCTCAGTCCCAAGGATTTCCACAAGCAATGAACCAACCCAACCCAATGGATTCTGACTTCAATCGCCTATAGGCCACTGATGACAAGTCTGTCCATCCAGGAAGAAGTAGCTTCTGACATATACCACTTAGTGACCTTAGTGATATTGTCATCTATCTTCTTCACAATCTCGGGTAACACTTGGCATCGATCACCCCCATGCTAGGTGACTGCAAGTGAACCCTCCCGATACAATGGTTAGCTCTAGTTAGCGCTACCCACATGGTAAGGTAACTACCCATGCAACCATTACTGTATCAAATCCCGGATAGCCCTTAGAAATCCTTCACCTCCGTGAACCTAGTGAGTGCTGCCTAATCCAACAATACAACAATAGCTCTAGCCTCCGCCATTGGCATGGTCCAATGACTCGACTTGCTATCTGTTACCGTATCATGTCTAGGGTAGTCTAGGCAACATCACCTTTGTGAACCAGGGGATTGCCAACTAATCCTTTGCAGTAGCGCAGACATCAATCATTGACACGGTCCAACGACTGCCTGTCTTTGCATAAATATCTTGGCGGTTCACTCTTTTGGGGGTCATACACATCAAGATTCACAATACTAGACAAATAGATAAGTACAACACAATCAAGCAATTGAGGAGCCTATAACTCTAGGGTTTAACTTCACAAACACATGATACAATTATAAAGAACACACAAGATGCCCTCATCTCATCTTGTACCCTTAAGCCACTACCGACTGTATGGTCGTCAACCCATGTTCACTTCCTTGAACTTGCTATTCGATTGCACATTACATAATATTACACTTATTTGATTTTCTTAGAACCTTCATAATCTTTTAATGCCTAATCGGCTTCATCGGAAGCCTACTAGAGAGGCAAGGTGAAAACGTTAGGAACAACTCCGTACCTTAGAGTTTTCCCCCCTAGACCCTGCCCCTACGGACTTAAAGTCACATGGGCATCCTTCGCCCAAGGACCACCTACGTTCCCGCTTCCAAACGGGTCAAAGTCACAAGTAGTTTGCCTTATTAGGTCTCTCAAAGGTCCTACACACAACTTCCCAATATAGTAGCCCTACCACATCACTTCTATTCATGTAAGTTGAGATCTCCAATTAGACCTTACCATAATTAATCAAATTATTATCCTTTGGTTACAGTAAGTTCTAGTTAGTAATTTTTCTCATCATATCCTAAAGGTTCATCAACAAGATAATGAGGTCAGGTTGATTACTTTACAAGAATTCTCATAGTTTGCACGAACCATACATAATCATTAGTCCATGACACCATACTATATAGTGCATACATTAACATGAAGTTTCCTTACTGAATTCATAATTGCCACATTCAAAATTTATATTGCAAGGCAAAGCCATGCCAGGTTTTATTGGTTAGCACATAGAATAAACAACACCTCATAGGCATCATATTATATGATTAAGCTCCTTCACTACTCTAATTAAGCATGACACTAGTACATAGGAAGGTATCAATTACAACATAGCACCCTTCCAATGCAAAATATTCCCAAGGATATATGATGAGGGTGAGGTCATCAAGTTTGTATTGATGTTATGATCATGATATGGTACATAAACTTCTATAATTTCCACATGATAGATTATCAATGTCCATGAGTATGAAATTCAAACTTGATTAAAGTTCTACAATGGTACATACCTATTTATTTTGTTATTTATTAATTACACAACTTGAGAAGTTTACTGATCACACACATTGTGCAATCATAGGAGTATGCCACTATTTAAAGCTTCCCCACAAAGGAGTAAATGCTACATTATTAATGGCAACATATACATAATAATTATTGTATCACCTTAAGTAAAGGACAATAAGGTAGAGTCTTACGTAAATATTAATACTTCTTATCTATTCTTATCAAGTAAGATTCAAGTTCACTGTCATCCATCTCTTACAACCATTGACTAACATTTTTAGAGTATAAACATATATAATAACATGTAACATGATAATCAACATATCATAGTTTGAACATATTCAATCATGAGACCTAAGTGATATAGATCTGATTTTAATGCAATAATTACGCAAGCTTCAATGGCTCTTATGAAGAAGTCTTACTATATAACATGGATCAATGATTTTATTATCATGTTTGTATGATGTCCAAGGATTATATGTCTAGATTAATGTTATCCTTATTCCTCAAATTCTTTTACCTAATCTATTCAAGATAAGCCTTCTATATGAGACCTTTTATCATCTTACACCATCTACAAGAAATTCATTAATACCCTAATACAAGATATGATGATAACAATAATTGTTGCCATATAGAGTAGTAAGGTATGAAACTATTGTCAATCTAGAATTTGGGTTCCATTTACCTCCCACTATAACTATCTTACTTGCCACAATATTGGCCCTATAATTATGGTGTAATAACTTATCATAATAACCTACATGGTATAGTCGACGTTAAAACAATTCCTCAAAGATATGTTCTTAGCTCATGGATAACATAATGGCATCATGGCCATATACTTTTATCTAGGTCCTTGATAGAGATGAGACATGGAGCAGAACTCCTATAGAGCTTATCAAACTTCCTTAATTATGGTTTACGCTATTGCGGGATACTATGCAAATCAAAACATGCTAAAATCTTGTACAAGTATCAAGGTATATGGTTTTATCATATTTAATTATGTTAAAACTATATTTCATACATCCAACACTCATCATGAGAATGATACCTTATCATATTACTTGTATCAAGGATATGAATAAAACAATCTTTTGCATTCTTGTGAAATATTGCAAGTTACCTTTGTAGAGTATATGAAAGATTTAGAATCCATCCAACCCATCGTTAATAGTAAATACTTCTAATGATTATTGAACCAAAGGTTCTGGTAATCTTTATTTCAAGTTATGTATTAGTTTTGAAAACTATCCTAATTGCAATAAAAGTTCACACTGAAATTGCTCTTGACAACAAGCCTCAAGATGAACCATACTAAAACAAAACCCAATGAACCAATTCCTTAATAGAATCATGGCAACTAAAAAAATTGTTGAATAAGTATTTCAAGACATACAAGGCCTACGGAATGCACAATCTATTTTGACAAAATGCTTTCAGAATATGTGAGATGCATGAGGTGTATCTTCTGTTGAATATAGGTGATGCCTCATGGAATTTATATGACAACATGCACCTATGTCTAAATCATCCTCGATTATTTTCCAGCTATGGAATTCGAGACATCAGAACTAGACATTATTTTAGGAAAGAGATGTAGAGGAAGGGGTACTTAGCTCTAAATGATGATACCGATATGTCTGACGTAAGTGCTGAAATTTGTTCTCTCGCCTCTTTTTGGGTATAGTCGCGGTTTACATACAAAGAATTTCGCCCAAAATGAACATGAATTTCCTTCCAACCTCGTCTCTACGCACTCTCATGCCCTCCACTGGTCTTTCTCCACATTCCACACTAAATCGTGTCCCTTAGATAGAGGAAATCGTCCCTAAAAAGGCAACAAACTTCCACCTTGCATGCTCCTTCCATCGCTCTCCTTTGGGTACTCCCAGGTGTGATGAAATTTTCTCCTTGAACAGATGGATGTATGTGCCCTCTTTATGAGCTTTTAGCTTCCCTCTCAACGATGGGTCTCTTCAATTTTTACGCTTCTATAGAGATTGCAGGATATACACGTAATGGATTTGTTGAAGTGGCTTCAAAACTTTCTAGCCAATGCAATTAGTGGAGGCAGCGCCCAGATTCAAAGCGAGATAATGTGGATTGATGAAAAAGCTTCAGAGTCTTGCAAGAATGGCAGGTGTGCACCGAAATTATTTTTCCTCCCCCCATTCTTGCCGTCACGTTTTTTTGGTTTTGGCGTGGCACTCTAACCCAGGGCCTGCGATTTTTCTCCTTCCACGTGGGCGTTACCATGCCTTATTAATGGCACAAACTATCCTCCCTCACATGCCCATTCCTCATAAATGAGGATTGTCTCCTCGATCATCCCTCCATTGCCTTTTTGTATCATTTCAATGTTCATCTTGACTCCATTTATTATTTCCTGTTTGCTTCTTTGACCAGGGTCACCAGGGTCACCTACAGAAGGTGACCCATTGGCAGGGATGTGACAGTTTTGTCAATGGTGTAGCAAACTAAGTGGCCTTAACTTTGGGGTAATCCCTATTCTTAAGCTCGTGTACTGTCCTTTTTTGGGATTATCCTAAAATTTTGCTCTAGAATCACAAGTTAGTAAAATAATAAAACTTAACATAGTAGTTAGAATCATATATTTATCAATAAAATATTTTCATCAAGATAAACCCTGCAATCATTTTAGACAAGTATTGAAAATATAATTCATAGAGCAAGAATTTCAACTAGGTTTAGATATATATTCATAACTATTTCAAATTTATGTAAACTACACAATATCTATAATGCATAATTGGAGTTGAACCATAATAGGGCTTGGATAGGAAACATGATACTGCCCCCATGCTAAGCCCAAGAGTGCATATACCATCCCTCTTGATCCCATGTGGTAGTCTTCCATCCATATGAGGCAATGTGCTTAGTAGGTAAACTTGTACTTGCCCTCCTTGTTCATGCTACTTTATCCATCTTTCTATGATTGAGACCCCTTTAATCCATTCTACAATCAACCATGGTAGAGGTTGGTGGGGAAACCACAATAGGGTGTCTCGAGTGTCCTTCCCTTTTAAGCCTAAGGACGAGATACACATTTGCTCCCCTTAGCCCACATGTGATAGACACGTTAGTCATCCACCATGGGGGTTGGTGTATTTAGGAGAGGATCTTATCACAGTTCCACCTCCTTGTATTCCTAAAAATGTCCTCTTGTTGAAATATGATTTATTAATAAATAATAATAATAGATTAAAATATAAAAGAATTAAAAAAAAATTAATATAATTAAAACTTAGTTAAGTTTAATGAATGGTCAAAATACATGAAATGAAAAGTATGACTCACTAAAACATGAGATATAAAAGGGAGAGAAGAGAACTTCAACTGAAAAAAAGAAAGGGGGAAAAAGAAGAAAGAAGGGATCAAAGGAATTAAGGAAGGATTAACGGGAAGAAGTTAAGGAAGTGATTCTTTCAAAGGGGCAATAATGATGAAAGGTTATGATCCTTTCAAAGAGTGGTAATTGTGAAAGGTTGAGACCATTAAGAAGAGGTGTCTCCCTCACATTGGAGGATATAAAGTGGAGAAGTTTTCATTTGAGAAGGCAGGATCCATGGAATAGAACAAAATATTTGAAGCGTTAGAAGCATACCTAAATCAAAATTATAAGAAAAATTGGAAGAATAATATGAACATTTATCGAAGAGATCAGAACACAAATACAAATATGCAAACAATAATAAAGTAGGCATCAAAGGAAAAGAAGAGGAAGCATCAAATCAGTAATCAGAGAATCAGATCTGATGGAAAAGAAAGGATTCTCATACACATATATCTGAGTATAGGTAGCAGGTCAGATTGATAAAAACAACAAATCTATGCATTTAAAGAATGAAACAACTTCAAATTGAATCTATCCAAAAAGGGAACATTATAATTCCCCTATCAACCCCCTCATAATTGATTGCAACAATTTAGGAATCAAATATTCAATATTATTGCTCATATCCGATGTAGGGGAGGTTGTGTATCAAGTATAATATTGCATTGCATATTATTATCTATGTCTATATGTGAATAATTAATCATAAGAGTACTATTAGGCTGTATACCGCAAATGGAGTAAGATTACTATTGCTTGTAGTAAATAATACTTTTGGGTCTGATCTGTTAGCTTGATTGTTGATATATATTAGGAATTGATCTTCTGTTATGAGCACTAATTCTGATTGAACTACTTTCCTTGATGCAAATGTAATTCTCCATGATGCCTTGTCTTCATTGTGGCTATCCTCCTTTTATACTTAATATCTTATTGAAAGGTGACTACCGTTGGAAGGTTGTTGCTCATCTAAAAATGGTAATACCTCTTCGAATTTGAATGATGCCCTCTCATCACCAATAACTACCATGGATTATCCCTTAATCACATTTCTTAATGACCCCTTCAATTTTTAATAATAAAATCAATTATCGTTGCAAAAGTGTGAGTTGCTATCTAATTTATATAAAAAAAATTTAATTGAACAAAGCGAAATACAAATTTAATAAAACGATATAATGGGTAGTTCAAACAAATTTCTGAATATAAAAGAGAAGGCCTCAGAACAACATTACAACTGACTACAATATCAACAAAATCATCTACAATAGTTGTGACAAGAACCTCAAAAACCTACTCTAAGAACCACTACCAAGACAATTATTGTGTATGGTGAAAATGGATAGATGAAAACAACAATATTGAAAGACTAAAATAGATTCAACCACAAAACCCTAGCCTAACAACAACAAAGATCCACCATAACATATGAAGATTACTTAAGACAATGCAAATCAACAAAATCATAAAGATTATACCATCACATGTCCATTAGGGTTTGAATCTCCATTCTTCATATCTCCATTGATCTTGCTTGATATATTTGCTCTCAGATTTTATGTGTGCACAAGAGCTCAACAAAGAACGAAAATGTGGTTGATAGCTTGATTGCAAAAAGGTTTGATTGCATAAGATTGATTAGAATGCTAGGAGATTAGGGTTGATAATGAAAGAAGCATCCTCTTATATAGAAGACATTGTAGGAAATGGAAGGATAAGATTAAGAGGTGTAAAAGATAGATGGTCTACTAGGAGTAAAGGGTAGGTAGAAAAAATAAGAAAATAATGAGAGAGTAGGTAGTGTAGGAATTAAGAGACGAATGCCATGTGTCATAGGTAGAAAAGATTAATGAATTAATTAAATAAATAAAGATTTATTTCATTAATAGAGGAAGTGGGATCAGTTAAATAAATGAAATATTTATTTAATTTAGGAAAATGATAATTTAAATAAATAAATGTATTTATTTAAATGAAGAAAAAGGCTAGAAGAGGATAAATGAATGAATTAAATAAATAATGATTTATTAAATTAATAGAAGACTTAGGATAAAATAATTAAATAAATAAAAATATTTATTTAATTGGACAGGACCATTTTAGGTGTCTACAATTACAACACATCATAAACTAAGGTTGAATAAGAACCTTTGCCACATACTTAGCAAGCTAGGTATCTAAAAGTGACATGAGAATAGACAAAACATGAATTGCTCACACATAGATCACACATTACATTTGGAATTTGAAGAGTTTATGAAGTTGTCTTGAACATTAAACATCATAACCATGCATTTGCAAAAATTGGTACTTAATCTCCTCCAAAAGCTTGTTGTAGTTGGCCTTCTTCTCCAACTGCGAGCACAAAAAACCAAGTTGTAATACAACGTCATAGTAAAACTATATCATCTCCACTTCCTGGCAAGTAATTTGATTAGAGAAAAACAAATAAACATCTACTTTTTCAAATATGAAGCAAGATAGTTTGTCTCATTGAATTTGCAATAACATTCTTTGTCAAACCAAAACCCAAGATTGCTTCCTTCCAACCCAAAACATGATAAAAAATAAAAGGAAGGTGTTTAAAAGTTGACATCCATTTCTTTTTAGCTTAAAAATTGTCCCAAAAAAAATGTTTCACATTTTCAGCACATCCACAAAAAGTGCAAAGGATTGGAGTAATCTTTAGATGTCTCAACTTGTCTCCAACAAGCAATTTATGATGCAAAATTTTCCATGTGAGGATTTGTACATCTGAATCAGCTTTGGACTGCCATATTTGAGCACTGATATTCCTCCATGTTTCTCTTTAAATATACATCCCCACTTAACGTTCAACCTAGGATTAAGCTTCAAGTTTGGAAGCAAAGTCAAGTAAATCTTCTTCAAGGGAAAATATGCAAAAGGGGTTTTCCCAAGCCAAAGCCAATCTTTAAAAATATTACATTGAAGAGGAGAGCATATTTTCATGAGCAAATCAGTAGACACTAAGGATTTAACAAATATTAGAAACCCTTTAGATTTGGTATTCAGTTAGAAGGATAATTTAATATTTTGTCAATTAGCCCAATTAAGTGAATTGAAATCTCAAATATCATTAAAATGCTACACTCCTTTCTTGAAAAAGTACAAGGTTTGTTTGGGAAAGATAACCACAAGAGGCAACCCATGATATTGCACCAATTTGTTCCACCAAATATAAGAGGTGGCAAAGCTAAAGCCAGTTTGCAAAGAATTTCTCCATTTTAGAAGATGACAAACTTGCTATCAAGATTTCTAGATGGATTGTAAAGGAAAGGAAGCCCTTAGATGGAAGAAAGAAGCCATACAAATTTTATCAATTCAATCCACACTAAGTCATTTATTGTTAGCAACAACAAGAGAAATCTGGTGCCGAACCAAAATTTTCCACGGCTCATCACCATTCATAACTTTAATGATTGATTTTGCTTATAAACAAGTACATTGTGTCTTAGGATTAATAAGATCCAACCCACCTTTGTTTCTTGGTTGAATATAATGGATCCAAGATGAATTTTTGAAACCTGATTTGCCATCCCAATTTATCCACAAAAAATGACAAACAATCTTATTCAACTCATCATAGCCTTTTTTAGATGGCATCTAACAAGAAGAAAAATAAACATAGGAGGCCAAGAAAATTTTGTTAACCACTTGAATTTTACTAGCAAGTGAAAGATATTTGTTTCCCCAATTAAAGATCTTGTTTTTCAATTTACCTATAAACCAACCCCACATATCAGATAGAGAAACACCCAAACCAAAAGGTATACCCAGGTATCTAGTAAGTTCTCAATGTCTAATTTGTTTTCACTATTTAGGGATCCAATCTAGAACTAGATCAAAACTAATCATAAGGAACTCAATTTTATGATGAGCAAGCTTAAAACCTGAGTGTAACGCCCCTGCTATGAGGCTCAGAGGACTTAACTAATAAATCAATGAAAATGCAAATAATTTTTTTGTTTGTTTGTTGGAAAATAGATAAACTATACATAGGCATTGAGTTATATGCCACAACATGATAAAAGAATAAGATAAACATTTATAAGCTAGCGAAAGTCCTTAAGGCCCCACAACATCGTTACTCAAGAATTACCAAATAACTCAACAAACATAAACATAAGAATTATCATTTAACCATTATATCACCGTTTATTACAAAGGATTATTATACACAAAATATTGTCATGAGAAATTACATATAATTATCAATTACATTACAATGTATCCATAAGGATATAATCTCCAAGTGAACAACAATGAGAGGAATACATAAATCTGGGTCGATAAGAAGGTCTTCGATCTTCACACGAGCCAATACGAACATGATGTAGTAAGAACAAGACCCAGTGCATGCAAAACGAACTCCACCCAACCATATGGTACCATTAGGTCCACGCCTTGTGCTAGGAGATATCAACCAGACCTACTAGACGAAAGCAAGCAAACAAGGATACATAATAGACTCACAAGAGACTCATGAGACTGCTACCACAAGAGACTCATAAGAAAACCAATCAATTCCAGGGGCCTTAAACAAACCAAGGGGTGATAAATAACAATAAGAGACCACTAGGTATGCAAAAGGGAAGAGTGTCATCACTAGGTTGTCATGGGTTACCTTGGTGAGTCTTCACTAGGTCTCGGCCCCCATCTTGGGTTACCTAGGTGACCTCTACCGACCCTCAGACCCCATACAAATTCTAGTGGACCACACCTCCTTACCCAAACCTAAACAAGCATCCGAGAGTAAGAGAGGCACCAATTAATCTTTTTAATGTGATCTAGCTAACCAACGAAGTTCTTTATTTTAAATTCCCACTTGATTACAAAACTCTCATTGAGTTACCATGATAACCTCTTTGGGTCTCGAACCCCAATAAGAGCCACTCCCCCTTAACTTGCACTTAGGAATCCAAAATACATCACAAGACCAAAGACACTCAAAACTCAAGATGACAAGGTCTCGACCATAGCAAGGCTTACCTCACTTGCTAGAACAAGATGACAACTAAGAAGTAACAAACACAAGCTAGGAAGGGTCAACTAGCATTTAAAGACAAATAGAGATGCTAATACAATTACATCAAAGGACAAAGAATGTCCCAACCCAATAAAGGATTCCAAACATCCCCTTAGCCTCTGCAACCAAAATACCTTTAAACAACATTCTCTAGTTTCCAATATAATAATATGCAATTTCTACACCCCAAGAACAGTCTCAAGCACACTTCACGCCAAACACATTTAGACAAATTCACAATTTCACTTTTTAACAATCTGTAATATTTCTTCTCACAACATTTGATTTTAGTTTATATTAATTTGACTACCTATGAGGTAACCAACTATAATCACTTTGATGCTTAATGACTCAAACAATATAACTAGAAGCCACCATTTTAAAGAAACTAACTAATAAAGGATTACAATCCATTTTTTAAATTCAAGTGCTATATTTATTAATGGACGCACAAGTAATTATGTGGATTAATTAAGTAAAAGAGATTATACATATACATATATAAAACTAAAAAAGTGCAACTGATTAAGACAGATATAACAAGATGAATCTACAAACACTCATATATATGTATAAGCTCATACAAATATAAAATTGTGAATACCATTGGAGATAACAAATGAAGTTCAGGCCCCTACAAGGGTCAATGCCAAAACAAACAAGAATAAGGGCCAGTGAGAATATCGATTGCAATTGAGTTAATAAAACAAAATTGCATGAGTATCAATTTTATAAGAATCGGTAATAAGGTTAGGCATACATAGGATAACCGATAAAAAAAGAAATCTATCGATAATAAAATAAACCAAGATAGTATGGCATCGGGAGGCATACCGATCTTTGTATCAATCGTGATGCAATACAAAGATCAAAATAACATTATTGATCTAGTAAACCACTCCATTTGATGAAAGATAGGGATCAAAATAACATTACTGATTTGCTAAATCACTATCGGATACTGATATCGAAATAACTATTCCGAACATGATCTCTTGAACTCCCATTAGGATAAGACATAAAGGCGGAGTAACAATTTCAAGTAGTCCCAATAGAACAACCTATCCCGATGAAATTGATTTTGGTATAGCTTATGCCGAACAAGACATTTGGACAACTATCGGAACAACCCTCCATAGTCGGCTAAACAACATCTGTCAATACCGATAAGAGAAACTATTTCGATGACCCTTTATCGGGATAACTTATCCCAATGACAACTTTTCCCAACAGAGACACCTTATTGGGATAACCATTCAAAATCAACCAAACAAAATTTTGTAAATCCAATAGTCTAAACTATCCCGATAGCAATAGTGATACCTTATCGCTTTAACCTATGCCGATAACAGAAATGACAACTTTTTACCATAATGACATCTTTTAGGTATAACTTATCTCAATGACAACTTTGTCGACTGTTTACAACAATGGCACTTTATCATACTAACTACTTGACATAGTAGACTTCAGCTATACTCAACCACATGCTCCATTTTTAGACAATAATGATAGGAAGTTCAGGGGGAACAAACAACATCCACAGACTCTCTGACATATTTGTGATAAGAACATAATAGAAGAATAATAGGAATCGATAACAGATTGTATTAAACACCCCCTACATGAGTCCAGGACTCATTGATAATAACCAACATGAAAACATGTGAACACCAAAGGATTAACTCTATTTAATACACAACATATGATGGAGGTTTACAAATAACAACTATTCAGACACACTTATTCGGCTTCTATGGAGTGGCTTGACGACCTCCCTCCTTTTGTCGTATTCACATACTAACTTGTTGACAAAAATCCCTTGTCGAATGAATCTGCTCGCTCCCTTTTTAAAGGTTACCCTAATTGATTAATATCCTTGCGATGCTCTAGCATCAAATCGGTTACTAACAACAAAATGCAACATTGAAAATAGTTGCAAACCGTTATAATAATTGGTGACTAGAAAATAAACACACTGATCAAGGGAAGAAGGCAAAAATACAAAAAGAGGGCATTTTGATATTACACAGCGGTTAGAGGAAACGAAAGAGTATCGATCATATAACCGGTTACCTCATTACACAACATGTAGATAGCGAAAAGAAGATTGAGAACAACTACATTGCAAGGAGAGAACGATAAATATGCCAACCACAAAAGGAAACGACATGAAAACTAAAGGATGCATGCCTGTCCTAAGATCGATCAAAGGAGGGAAACATTCCAATATGGATAATCGATGGATGAACGAATGGACACCAAGATGAGTCAAAAACAAGATAACCAAACCAATAATACAGAACTACAAAATTTGCGTTTTGGCAAACCAATTCAGTAATCGGTTGATAACCTAAGCATACCAATAACAACAATCAGTAGAAACAAACTCAATAAGCAGGTCAAGAACAAAAGACTCAGACATGGAACAGTTACACAACATATCAATAGTTTAAGAATAATAGGATTATCTACTAGGTCTTCAGTTTCCAAGAGACAAGAGGAAAAGGCACGCATAGTACAATGGTGAGAGTATACCGAATAATTTTCGGTCAACCAAGAAGGAGATCCAATTATAACCATTGGATGAAAAACTTAAGCAACTTGATTCAATAATTGGGTGATAACAATAAGCAAAATAATAATAACAGACTACGCTAGGTCTGATAGCATAAAACTTGATGAATATTAATATGAAAACCATTAAAGTCAATCAGTAGAAGACAAAGCATAAACCGATTATATCAATTGGTTCATATAGTGAGAAAATAGGTAAAAACCATTGCATGCAAATAAGAGTAGACTGAAACTGTACTATACATAGGTCAAACAAAAATACTTTTGATCTAGTTTAAACAAGAGTTTGGGAAAAATATTTATAGAGAAAGGAATCCATGGGATGCTCAATAACATGATCTTATAGAAACACAAATTGTGGTAATTTATAGAAATTAAACCTAAACAAGAACTTCTCTGACCTGGAGCCCTACGTTTGCTGGGGCATTCCCAAAATTGGAGAGTAGACCACAAATCCTCTAGAATGCTCGATTCGAGAGTCCCTTTGATTCCTTCTGATCAGACCCTAGATCTAACTCCCCAATCCCAAAATCCACCATTCGATTTCCAAACTCATTCCAAAACCCAAACCCCATAATTCACAGGAGAAATTTTCACGGAAGCGCACCAATTTTCATGGAAGCAGGGAGATATCCTTTTTCCAAAAAGTAACTCCCCATTCCAAAATGCATGCGAGATTCCTCCCACTAATTCCACTAATTAATTATATTTCGTAATTCCCTTTTATACATTCAAATAATTTAATTTTAAAACAAGTAGATATAAATTGGTTTTTAATATATTTCAAGAGCACAATTAAAATGCCAAATTAAATATCTTCATTCCCAATTTAAATAATCATTTTCAAAATTAGTTAAATAATTTAAATCATTTGGCTCAACAAAATAATTTAATATAATGTTTCTACAAATTTTCTTTTTATTACTAACATTAATAAATTAAGCTCACTAATTCATTTGATGTATCAATATTAATTTTCCTTCTAACCCCAAAATTAAATAAACATAAAACTACATTCAAGGATGATGAACTGATAACCAACAAAACACTAAGACTCACAGGGCATGACCGAACAACCACAAGGCTACTTGACAATAATCTCGTTCCCGTAGGAACGATGGTCATGTCAAGGGTCTGACTGATAACTCTAAATTTTCAACATTTCCATTGGGTCATAAAGCACACTCAAACTTGATGATTTAGATGGAGTTAATGCTCGGTACCCGTAGCTGCATATGTAAACAAACTGTCGAGCATGTATGTATAATTCCACATAGCATCATATCGTGAAAAGGGAATGAAAGCGATGTAGCTCACTTGCAAGGAGTAGTGCGATGCTTTTCCCTTTCACCCAAACACATTGATAAGAATAGTGATTAAATTATAACAAGCATATATATAATCCATCTTAGTAATGAACTGACTAACTGATCATAACTACTCATCATATAAACACACCATGTTCATCATCCAACGATCCATAAAGTTAAATCGAGTTTGATCAAGGGAGGGGCATTACATTGAGACTCAACTATAAAAATTTAGACTTCCATGACATTAGCAATTTCAGTTTCAGAGTTTTGAATGAATAGCAAACTATCATCAACAAAATTAGAATTGATCACCGTTGAATTATTAGGATTATGAATGCCCTTAATAAGATTCAATTGATTAAAATTTTGGAATAGATAACCAAGAGTATCATCTGCGAGCACATAAAGGAAAGGTGATAGAGGGCAGCCTTGTCTAATAGACCATGTAATGAGAATGAATTGGTGGGTAAATTATTGATCACAAGATGAACATTTGCATCCTGAAACAACATTTGCACATCCTTACAAAGTTTGGGACCAAACCCAAGCCATTCGAGCATTTTGATTATAAATCTCCATCTCATTTTGTCATAAGCTTTGTCAAAATCAAGTTTCACCAGCAAAGCATCTTGTCCTATTTGTTGAGTCGAATCACATGCTTCCCATGCTAGGATTAAATTGTCAAGAATAAATTGTCCACCTTAAGAATCCAATTTGTTCAGGTCTAACTATTATTTTCACCATTGGTTTGATTTTCAAGGAAACAACTTTAGTTACGATTTTATAAGAAGAATTTAGAAGAGGTATCATAGAATACTAGGGAACTTCAAGCTAAAATCCAAGATTCAAACTTAGAATGGGATAGTAGAGAAGAGTTTTTCTAACTACAATCGAATGGGTGCTCAACCATGTTGGATTCACACGCCCCAAAATCCACTTGGTAGTAGGGAGATGAAAATCAAATCAAATGTTCCCAAAATCAAGTTCTCTTAGAGGATTCTGAAGCATAATGCTATAAAATCTATACAGAGTGCCTTAAAAAATAATAGTAGTCCAAGTGCAAAAATTAAATGAGTAAGATCTAGAAGTCACAACATGTGCTATGAACCAAGAAACAATGCTTAATATTTCCTCATGACTACCCTCAATATGGTTTGTGTGAAAGAAAAGGGTCCCTTTCCAAATAGAAGCAAGAATGGCATCCGATCATATAACATTAAATTTTACCTCCTAAAGCATGATCACATTGATTTGATTGTTTAAAATAGAGTTCTTGACATGATACTTCTAAGAGGGGATAGCTAATCCCTGAACATTCCAAGATTGCACATATTAGGAAGAGTTTCCTCATCTTTCATTAATGCAATAGATAAATTATTTGAAATGTAGGTTTAAGAATCTATCGTATTATCTATATAAGATTATTTTTGAGAGAATGATCTAGATTGAGATTGCATGGGACTATTTGGTTGAATTGTGCTAAAAAACATAACATGTTTATTCTTGGACTAGGATAGAGACTTTTTTCATCTCTTAATAATTCTATTATCATTTTTTGACATAGTCTTTGAAGGACTTGGAACAAAATGGAGATATAGGGTGAGCTAAGGAGGATGGTGTGGAATGTGTAACATGTAAATAAGTTATGGGATTGATATCATTATGGGTGGGAGGGGCAACAAGAGTATATTTAGATCAATATTTCAATATGAGTGACAATAATAGGGATGTAACTACTTGGAGGTGCTTGTTGTGGACATGGTAAAACAAACTCGGTAATCTTGAGTGAGGTTTCATTCCCATGAACAATAAGGGAAGATATTATATTTATTAATATATATGATTCATTATTAAAATTCAAATCTAGGCCCAACCAATTTGATGGTGTTAGGAAGAGGCTATGTTAAGTCCATCTCAACACAATCTCTTGATTGTACATGTAAACTAGCCCATTTATTAGTATGTTGTTTACAGCATAAAACTCTAACAGTTGAGAGGAAATGTCTTGCAGTAAGGGACAAAAATTCAAGTTTAAGAATGGGAATTCTACCTACATATGGTATTTAGATTTTGATATTTCTTTTGGATGGAAGTCGAAATCTTAGGCTTGAATAAAGTAGATTTGACCATAGATAATGCATGTACCATATTGTAAGGAAACTCATGCATGGTCTGGGTCGATGAAAGTATGACATATATCCTTTGCCTAGCCCCCTAATACTTTCTATAATCCATCCCTTTGATTTCTAATCATTTCAAGTGCATATAAAAAATTCATCTTTAGAAGGGATTCCTTCGAGGAAAAATAGTATAGTGGTTTTAGCTTTACAATGAGAGAAAGATTCAATTTAATATTCATCTAGGAGTTCAACCAAAAATAATTTACCTTCATATTTTGCGGAGTTGGGGTTTAAGAAGACCTGTTGTTTTGTATGTTCTTAGATGGGCTATTTTGGCAGCACTTTGCAATTTCTAGGCAAAGTGATATGGCACTAGTACATTCGGAGTTGATTTCCGATGGCCATTTGTCGGATTTGCGACAAATTTTCGTCGGAGTGTCGACAAAATCAACCGTCAAAAAATTAGCATTGGATTGGTCGATGATGCCATGCTCGTCAGAAATATGACAATCCAATGGACTCTGTCGATGGTCAAAGACATCGTCAGAATCAGTAGATTTCATCGCAAAGCCGATGACGATTTGGAACTTTGCACCGATGGTGATGCTATATATCTGATGCTTGTGTTGTCGGTCCATTCAGAGACATCGACAACCATCCGACTACGAAGTGCCATCACATGTACAACATCCTTGTCGGATGTTTGTGTCATTTGAGTTGGAAGTGCGACGACTCCAGAACATTTCACCGATGAGAACGTTCTATGTCCGCTGATTACATCGTCGGTCGAAATCTTGGTATTCGTTGTAATTCCGACGATGATAATTTTTATATAAAAAAAATAATAATTATCCAGTCATTGATATGTACAGCAAATGATATTCTATCCCCACCACCCACCAGTAGGGGCATAGGTTTGAGGCTAATATGAGGTGCATGGTTTCAAGCTAATATGATCAGGCGTGTTGAGCATCAAAATTGAATATTTATTTGTGGAATTAAATCATAAAAAGCCTATTATTGTTAGAAGAAATCATCATTTTCATTAATGTCATGATAGCCCACAAATTGTCAAGCGGGTGTAATAACATCTTATAAGAGGTATCCGAATTCATAAGGTATCGATGAGACCCAGCGATGTCTCATTGATATAAAAGAGCCATTGAAGGAAGGAAACGCCGATGGATTCTAGATTGGACTCACCGAAGATAATAACTTCATCGACAAAAGATATCGAAGAAAGCAGAGAGGGTCTTCATCGACGGGAAAAGTTCTTGAGGAAATAATACTATCGGTGCAACATAAAAAGGACCCAACGAAAGGAGCGTTTTCATCGAAAGAATAATATCGATCAGACAAAAGGAAGCTACATCGATAAAAGATATTGATGAGGATATAGGTTTTGAGGAGGTTAAAAGGCATGTTCTTGATATGCGTGGTTTTGCCGATGTAACTTTATCGGTGAAGAACGATAAGGGAAAATAAAGAAAAGCTTCGGTGAGATAATAGACTCATTCATCGACGGGGCATAGTGATATCGATGAAAGAAGTATTTCGATGGAAAAATAAAGGAGGACACCGAAGCCCAAGGTTTCTTCGACATAAGACCCGATGGATATCAGATATGTTTTGATGAGGAGACAGCCATACTGACCGAATACAATATTTCGGTGTAGGGAAAAAATACTTGATCGAAGTAATATTCGAAACAAAAGTATTGTCGATAGAAACAAAGAGATCGATGGACTAAAGAAACAAATGATGGAAAGACATATCCTCATCGAAATGATTATTGATTGCCATGAAAATTAGAAACAAATCCCAGGGAAGGTCACATTGCCATTAAATTCAAACGTGTGCCCGAGTGACTATTGTCCAAACCACCATTACTAACTGATTAAATATGCCATAAGTAGTAGATCAACATCAAAGGACATAGCATTAAGGAATTCAGAGGTGATGAACTGAAAGCAGGAATTGGGCGAATTCACAGATAAAGCTCAGTAATTCCAAGTAAGTTGTTTGCACACAGATCTCTTTTTTAAAATTCAAATGGAATCATCATCTAAAACTAATAAGACCAAAAAGGGAAAAGAACCTATCGCTGCAGAAGAAAAACCTAAAAGACAAAAAAGGGAAGGGCGTTCTTTGGCCCAAGACCTGATTGACCAGTGGCCATCATCCAGTTTGAGGTCCAAGAAGATTAGAGCTGATGAGGAAGGCCTGGAGGACCGGTTTGAGGATCTTGGAGACATATGGACAGAATTGAGAGGGTATGAATTATTCATATATGGGTACAACAAAAGAGTTGCCCCTCAACCTATCAACAATTTATGGTGATTGAACTTAGGAAGGTTAGTTGTGGCTAATGTATTCGTGAATGTGGAGCTCATGAAGGCATTGGCAAACAATTATGACCCTAAAACCAGGACCATATATAACTACATGGGTGAGCCAATTCTTGCAATCACAAAGGAGGTTATTGACACTGTTTTCGAGTTGGATTGGGGATTTGAAGAATTGATTGACCTCAAGAAGTTAACAAGTGAATATTTTAACCTAGAGCACATTTACAAAATGTGGAGACTCCCTATACATAGACCTAGGAATGCAGGGTCCTTAGTGCCACTAGGTCAGGATGACAAAGCTCCCTATGATGTCAACTCTTTCCATCCATATTTCAAGTATACCTATTACTGTGTTGCCCAAGTGCTAGGGATAAAAGCCCATCCTTTGATGGATATTGCAGCCATGGTCATTTGTGCCGATTTGCAGTCTAAGGACCCCCGCTTCTTTGATTTTTCTGCTTATTTGGTTGAGGTTTTGAATCATGGGTTAGAAAAGTTAAAGGGGGATGTCATCAATGTTCATTTCAAGCATTATTCCTTACTTATGCATATGCTATTGTATGTGGGCCAAGATGAAGGGTTATGGTCAGAAGAGTTATGTGTCAGGACATATGACAATGCTGGGATGAGAAAACCAGTGCAACTATGGGTTTCTTCATGGGACCAAAGGTATGTGAATAATCAATATTGGCATTTTGAGGAGTTCTTTGTCAAGCCATTATATAGACTGTTGGAATGCCCGTGCGATCATGCCCTTACACTAGAGGCTCAAAGATTCCTAAGACCAAAAGATTTCGTTGAAGATCCCTTAATTGAACACAATTGGGGAGATTGGTATTGTTTTTCAGACTGCACACAAGTCAGGGTATATGGATTCGAAGGGAGACCATACTTACTACCACTTATAGTCCCTAATAGAGTGGCTTGTCTAGAAATTGTGAGGCAACTGTTAATAGTGAGTACAAAACATTTGACAAGCCATGGGAAACAATCAATTATACCTTGGTTGTTAGTATTTTCAGATTTTATTGTGAAAAGTTCAAAGAGTTATGGCCTACTACAGACAAAATTGGATTATTATGGCATGGCTATGGGGGATCCAAGGACCGATTTCGATCTTGAAGGATACATAAGGATAGCCTGGTCATCACAAAAGCTGAAGGCTGGAGAGCATAAATCTTACCTACAGGATGACCTCATTAAGAACATTGGTAGAGAAGAGGCCAGAGTGAAGCGAATAAAGTTTGAGAAAGCAATGCAGGCTTATAAATGGAAGCTTTTTAGAAGGAAAATGGATGAGAATGTGCTACAAAAGATTGAAGACCCCTTGGAGTTGGCTAACAAACTTATGGAGCATGAATTGGAAATACTTGAGGGAGTCTCGCCTCATGTTTTTAGGGATTACATTGATATTATTAGGAATACAGAGCCTTTGGCTCATATGTCTCCTACTTCCACATCTGGCATCATTCCATTCACTCCTTGAGAGGATTACCCCCCTGGTTATGCAGAGGATACACCGATAGACTTGGCAACAGGACAACTGAATGTCCGAGAAGTGGCTGACATCAGATTCCTAGAGCATGAGGATTTCATTGTTGATAGTGACTTCATTGCTTCCAAGGAGTTCACCGCATTCCTCTATCAACATAAAGGATCTCAAATTAGGAATAACATGAGAAATAGTGAAGAAGAGCAGTAGCTTCAAAAGTTACAAGAGGAGATGGATCTTGTGATGAGAGAAATGACACCTGAGAAGGGAAGATAGTTGCTTAAGGAAGCTGGTGTGCTATTATACTCTGGATGAGACATGAACTCTACCTTGTTGTTTGATGGATTCCTCAAGAAACAGGACCCAAGTAAGCAAATGATGCCAAAAGAGATTGATAAACTCTTTAGAGGATCAAGATATGATCTAGATCAGAAGGCTCTTCTACAGTGGGCTATCTATCCCAAAGATAAAAGACCTATATTGGTTGATACAGAAGAAGCTTTTGGACATTTGATGGTGCAACAGGTTGGAAAGACTGACCTTAGAACAACTGCTAAACTAAATTTGGATGTTGCTAAACTGAACCAAGATCAGATAGAGTTTCTGGTCCGAGAAAATTCTACATACAAAAGCCTATATGAGAAAATCAATGAAGAAAAACAGAGGCTGTAATCAAGATTGCTTCAGATTGATACAAGTACCAGTCAAATAGGGATGACATGCGGTGTTGACAGAGATGCCATGGATGCCTTGACAGATGCTATGTATTGTAGGAACAGGGCCGAAAAGACATCTTGGCAAGTAAAAAAGGAACAACAAAAGATGGATAAGTTAGTTCTCGAGGTCATTGAGCATAGATTCAAAAGTATGGTGGAGGTTGCAGAAATCTATTGGAAGACATACACTAGAACAATCAAAGCTTTGAAAGAGCATGAAAGGCTCAGGTCTTGGTTGGAAGGCATGATGAATGACAACAGTCTGATGAATCCAGGTGAGAAAATTGAAGCCAAGGCTTACTTGAAGTCCCATGATGAATTGGCAAATCAATTAAGGAAAGAGCTTCAGAGGCTGGACGATGGGAATACCCCTAGGGTGCCCTCTTTTTACAGTAATGATGAGATAGTATCGTTGGAACAGTGGAAACAAGAGTTCAGTGATGAGAAGAATCGAGCAATAGCAGAGTTGGATCAGGACAAAGAATTGTTACTTTGTGTTAACCATATTCTATCCAATCATTTCCAGACAGAAAGCGACATGAGGACACTAAACAATGATGTTCTAATGTATAAAGATGATAAGTACATTGAACACATAGGAATGCTGAACTTGTTTGTCTTCCAGTTTGTTAACAAAAGTGCTAATTAATAGTTATGTGCTGAAAAGCCATGATGCTTGGTGACAATGTATACCCTCATATAAATGAGGGAACTTTTGTAACAATAAGGATCATTAGAGAAGAAGTAGAATATAGCCTTAGGCTTACTATTGTACCATTTTGTGAACATACATAATATAATCAGTCGTCTTTCCTTTGTGTATATGCCGTGGATTACTGCATCTTTCTATAGGCAGTTGCTTGTGATATTATCTAAAGGAGATAAGGTTACTTGTGTTCTTCCAGTAAAACTTTGTGTTTCATATTGTGGATTTGAATAAAAGATTTACTTGTGAATATTGTTTTGTATATAGTGCGCTTGCATATTATCTCAACCATGGTGGGCCTGCATATGTATATAGTTTTGTTTATAGGTGGAAAGCCTGAGGTTCAATGTCAAACTTGGTTGCTCTAATACCATATGTAATATTCCATTAATTCTATACTTAAAGAAAATAAATTGTGATCTATATTACGATAAAAACTTGTGCATTTCAAAATAAAACATAACTACTTCAGTTGAAGTAGAAAACTAACTAAATGTTCTTCAACATAATAAGAATCTAACTAATTTATCTAAAAGGAAGGTAATATTTTAATGATAAAAAACATTGAACAAATATTATTAAGCTAATCAATATGAGAAAGGAATTCAAATGGCAAGTTTCATTTTTGAGGAAAGAGATAAAGGTTCAGAGGTTACAATTCATTTAACTTTCCAACTGAAACTTTTTGTATCAAGCCTCGACATAGTTTGGAATAGGTGAGCATCATCAAGGACTTCTCCATTCAATCATAGACTTGCCAGTCTCCCATGCCCCTTCCAATTGGAAGAGACCCAACCCTTCATGAGGGTGCATTCTAAGGATTGGGTCTCTTTTACATCTGGCCATTTTATCTTAGTGTTCAAAACCTACACGCAACTAGTCAGTCACACACTATAGGTAACCCCTAACTACTATGACCATCTGACTAGTAGGTGTATCTAGTTCATGTGATCTAACAATCACTTAGATAAAGCATCACCATCTTGGCCAAGGTTTTAACATTGCAAGCACCAATGCGTTGTTAGTGTTCACCTCCCTTGCTCGACTTGTACATCCAATTCTTGAGCTCAACAAACTCACTAGTTACCAATCATCTAAACAAGCCATTTGCTTAATGTGTACTAACAATAATGGTTATTAACGACCATCATATGATAAATAGCATACACTTGAGCCAACTAACTCATTGGTTTACTAACCAACTATCTAGCGAACTACTTAATGTCTACTAAGAATAATGGTCATAAATGACCATCATAAGATAATTAACATACACTTGAGTCAGTTGATTCATTGGTTACAAAACTTCTAGGTTTAGCTGATCCAATTCGTTACATAATAGTCTCATGTCTACTAACATTAACGGTTTACAAGGACCTTCATGGGATTGTGACATAACCTAACAAGCCAACTGCTACAAATCCCCTATCTCTAACAAGCTTCAATTGTCATCATGGAATTAAACCTAATACAACATTGGTTCCCTTATTTAGCTAAATTAACACATCATATTATGACTCAACAAAAAATACGGTTCTAATATATTTTTTTGTCTTTGTATATTCCTAAAAGTATGCATCTAATTGATGATAAGAATCCTTGTTTAGGTCTTGCAACCATGGAGACTGGTTATAATCTAATTATAACCAATGTGCATTGATTCCAAGATGAACCATATTCGGTTGAACTATGAGTTAAGAGTGGAAAACATATAAACATAGAAAACAAATAAACATACAATAGCTGCAAATTATAGCAAGGTATTGTGACTATAAGATAGAAACCATCCTAGGAGCCTCTAATATATCAAAAGTTGAGAAAGTAGCAAGCTTACTGTACAAAGACAATGATCACTATAATGTTGCAGTCAAGTTCAAAGCATTGATTTGTGGGAACAAAGGGTTTCATATGGGGATAGAGTAGTCTCATGAAATATCATGACAGTCATAATCATAATCTAAAGAGTAGTCAAATCTTCAAGATAGATTGGTGATAGTGCAGTCATTCATTAATTATTTTGGATATTTCAAGATATGTTTTCCTAATAGATGGTCAAGTATAGAACAACAACACTCAAAAAATACAGTCTAGAGAGATTGCAGTCTACCATAAAGCCAGTAGGCAGTCATACCTAGTACCAAATAAAATGGCAGTAATCAAGTCTACTGAGTGAAAAAGAGTAGGGTATAAGTTTCTAAAAGGTCTTTTCAAACAACAACAAATAACATGTTATTGTTGCAGCATTGTCAAAACTTGACAAGAACAACACCTTATAACCTCAAGAGGCATAGCAGTCATAGGGCAACTCATGTCAAAATGTGCAACTCAATACAATAAATAATCTTAGTTTGTAGCCCTATAGCATCATAATGCAGTCCTTGACCAAGTATGCATACAAGAAACATCTAGTTCTATTAAGGCACAAGCATCAAAGTCAGAGGTTATGACAACTAGTCAAAAACATCAAGTACAAAAAGGTTAGTCTCAGTCACTAGAACACAATTTGCAACATGCATTAGGAGTTGTCCTCCTTACAAATAGTGCAACATCAAAAAGGTATTATCAAAGCTACAACCACAATTCAAAGAGGAAGCTTACAAAGATAGGACAAAGCTAGGTACAGTCATAAGTCAAGGCAAATACATAGTTGAAACTCAGTCCAAAATAGTGAAGAAGTGCAACAAATGATATGAGAAGTCTAAAGAAGTATTATAGCAATCATGAGTCAAGGATTAATGAAGAGATTTTTTGTATCCATGATACAATCCTTAAAAGCATCCATGATACAATCTCAAACACACTTTTTACCGTTCTCTTGGTGGTTGTGCCCAATTGTGTATGTCTTGCTTATGTATGAAAATGGCATTTTGTAGCTTTCCACTGATGATGTATTTGAGATGTCTTTGATTTAGATATGGCATGAGCTTAGTCATAGAGTGAGACTAGGGAGTTGGAACATCTCAACCATGGTGCGCTTGCATATATATATAGTTTTGTGTATTCATTAAAGATTTCCATTTAACTTTAATCAACTAAAGAGCAATATTCATGACTTACAAGTAATAAAAAAACTTACAAGGATGAGGCATATTCATAACTTTTTCTGTCCTACCTTGGATATCAACACTAGAAGCAACTCATATTGTTCGTGTACAGACAAGACAATATGGGAGTTCATTATACCCAGCAACTTGTGGTGTTGTTGTTTGTGTTGGCTCTATTGGGCCCTGCAATTAAGATTCAATATACATTATTCAATAAGATTAACTATGCAACATAATGAAATATTGAAAAGTGTGTTATCTTGTTGAGCTTCACTTGGTTTCAAGAATAGTTTAATATTCTCTACTTAACAGGGCCAACCATGTGAAGGTGGAAGCTCATTTGGCCCCTCCCCCCCCCTAACATCACTCTAAATTCCCCGTTAACATCTTATAACATTCATTCATTCTTTCTACCATTAATAAAATATAGCATTCATTCATTAATATCACATAATGTTCATTAACACATAATATTGATTAACATTAATTAACATGCAACATTCATCAATATTAATTAACACATATCATCCATAACCATTAATTAGCACACAATTACATTCACTAACACATAAAAATCAGTCATTATCAAATAAGTTAGATTACAATCATTTCTTTCTTTGTTTTTTCTTTGAAGCTATGAAAAGACTAAGTGGAACATCGGTTTCTTCATCATTTCCCCCCTCTGCAGATGTTCCACCAACTGCTCGTGATCTCGATGTATGCCTAGTCCTATATTGAGGACGAGGACACTGAAGCGAAGGGGGGTCCTCTGCAATAACAAAGAAATGGGTTAAATTCAATTTTTTTTATTTATTATTGTTACAAGTATTTCATTAATTTAGAGAACATAATTGTTGTGCTCTTTACCTGATGGGGCCACATCATTTTGTGTAGCCTCAACCTCAACATGCTGAACACCCTCTAGATCATCTGGAGTTGAAATACTAAAGGTTACATTAATGCTGAACACCAATTACAATTATATTTGTTTAAAGCAATAACAGTTGTCCTCTTTACCCGAGTGGGGAACATCACGTTCTTGATGTTGTGTACCCAGATCATGCTCCACTTGCTCACCACCGACTACATGCTCTAAAATATTAATAAAAAAGGTTACATTAATTACTACTCTAATTACAAATGAAGATATTTAATTGTATTAATAGCTAAATAAATAAATTTGAATAGCAAATGAATACCTCCACTACTGGGATGCACATCTGGACCTTCATGTGCAGGTGGTGTTTCACAATTAGCAGGTTGCATTCCAATGACATGCACATTGTTATCATTGCTTGCTTATTTAAAACAAATATAGTCACTTTATGTTAGAACTCAACATCAATTAGATTATTGGTAAAGTATTCAATTTGAAACAACTTCCATTTAGCATATTTACCTGTGTGATAGATGCACTCGAATGTTGTGTATGCCCACTCAATTCTCGTAGTCGATCAGCCACAGCTAAATAGCCTTGCTGGTAGGCAATTCTCTTGTCATCTTCTGTGGACGCTCTATTGAATTCAGAGCCCTGCATTTTTGCTTGGTACCGTGAATTTTGCTTGTATTGTTTGATTAAAAAAAAACTTTTGCAATTTATTAATATTTTGATGCAATATTTCATTTACATGAGATACTTACAATTCATGCAGCAAGTTTCATGTAACCACCAAAGCTGAGTTTGTGTTGCCTGTGCTTTTCTTGCCTTGCCTTGGTTGCCTTTGACGTGTCACTCAATCTATAAAAAGTTTGAAATATGTTAGATTATATAAATATAAAGAGTAATTAATTAGTACATAACTACATTCTTAATAGTATCCCGTACCTTCTTCTGGCGTCTAGTGGTGTATTTCCTTTTTTCCTTTCAATTCTCTCCTTGGCATCCAAAATCAGGTCCTTCCACTCCCTCTCTAGAATAATGGGGGGATGCTCGTACTTTAGGTTCCTCTCCAAATGGGTCCTATATTGGTTCCTCACATACTTTAGATATGTGCCAGCTTTTTCAAGGAGCTTGGTTTTGTCAAAGGTGTCGGCCTGTGACAAAGAAAAAATATAAAAAACGTTAGCGAAATTAAACCAATAGACTTAGCAAAAAAACTTCATAATAAAATGGTATATTGGATTCATTAATTGGAGGTTGGTTAATTTAAATGGTATATAGTACGTACCACCCCCATGATATTAACTTTGTTTGTATCTATACGATTTAAACTGTAATCGATTAGAAGCTCTTCGCCTGCACTTATTGATTTTATCGCACATACAAATACACGATTTCCCTCACACGCCTCAAATATGCAATTGGGTTGTTTATTAGTTGACCCAGGTCGCGTACTATTTATAAAACCTACAATATTCCCTATTTCTTTTGGCCAACCATTAATGTATACAGCCACTCGTTTACTTTGATCATTATCTTTCTGTTGTATATAATTTGCTGACAGTGCATACCTATGCATACTTTTTTATATTTAACAATCTGCATCCAATGTTTGTAATTGTAACAAGGTCCAACACACTCCATCAATTCTGCAACTCTATTGTAACAAACCTTTATGCCATCCATGGAAAATAAGCCTAAACCATGTAATGACGAAGGTGCTATGCGATATATCCTATCGCTTAACACAAAAATTGGTGTTTATTGGAGGAAGTTCCTTAGGCACCCATTGTTTCTATAGATGTCTATACCTCAGTGGCACCTCAATGTCGCCTTTGGTCTCATCATCATAAGAACATGACCTCCCTTGAGCAAGGAAAAATTTCATGCGTTTATTGAATTTTCTTCTAATCTTTTGACCTCTTGTTGATCTCCCTACTGTAGACCTACTACATGTGTCACTTTCATTTTCTATTACTGCATTTTCCTTACTCAACGAAGACAAATCTGACAAATACCTATTTGGGGGTACCTGCACTCCATGAAATGAGAGAGTTAATTGGTAATGAGAGAGAAATTTTGCAAATGAGGGTAATGTTGATGAAGAAGTCAGCCCTAAAGTTCATTTTGGGATGAAAATTGGAATAAGTCCAACTGGGGCCTCAAGTGTTGATAACTGTATTAGATTTGCTGCTAATGTCGAGATTTGAAAAACTAAGGAAGTTTATTTTCTAAGTAATTTTAAAAAATAAACTGTTTCTATAGGGTTTATTGACTAGTTATACCTGTCCATCCATGAGACTGTACAGGATCCTCGTCAAAGGGGTTCAGGGTCCTGTACAATGTAATTCAATTATCTTATGTTAGCTAAAAATTACATAGTACACAACATGAACAACATGAACTTTGTAGACAAAAAGAGTATTGAATAATAAAAAGATGTTGTCATCAAAATCATTGTAAATTTTTTAATTCCTTACCTTTACTTTATGTAGACTATGCAGGATCCTCAACTAAATGGTTGATGATATCCATAGTCAATGACCTATTCCCACCAAGGGTGACAGCATCACACAGGGACTATACTTGAAATCAACACCATCAATTGAGAATCATAAGAATTACTACATTTGTAAGTTGATAAACAATAAATACATATGTATCATAAGCATCAGAAGCATCACATGATGTGTCATCATATATGTAATTGAGCATCACAATTAGCATCACATATCATGTGTCATCATAAACATGTAATCCATCACATATGTATCATAAATCACCATCCATCACATAGGTAATAAACAATCCACGTTCTATAAATAAACACAAAGTTCAAAAAATGTCACATGCATCATCATAAACATGTGATCCATCACATATGTATTTTAAATCAATATCCATCATATAGCTAATAAACAATCCAATTTCCATAAATAAACACAGTTTAAAAATTGTCACATAAATAGTCACTCTCCCTATCTCCATCTCCATATTAAAAGGTGCATCATGAATTAATTATGTAATGGCATTAGAATTCAAAACATAATGAATTAATTATGTAAAAAAAATTCTATCAAGAAGTCAATATTAAATAGATAATATACTAATCACATACCTCATACATTTCATTCTTCATCATCATGAACATCAAGGTCATCATCGCCATCATCATCATCATCATCATCATCATCATCATCATCATCATCATCATCATCGTCATCGTCGTCGTCGTCATCGTCGTCGTCGTCATCATCATCATCATCATCATCATCATCAACGTCTTTGCCATCACCATCACCATCATCACCATCACCATCACCACTATCACCATCACCATCACCATCACCATCACCATCACCATCACCATCACCATCATCATCATCATCATCATTATCATCTTCTTCTTATTCTTCTTCATCGTCATTGAGAAACTGTCGATCGTGATCATCATCCACTTCATCTTCTACTTCTTTGGTATCTTCTTCTTCAATATCTTCTTCTTCCATCACATTATACTTTATCGGCCTTCCTTTTAGATCATGTCTAACAACAAATGACCAACCCGGTTTATGTGGAACCTCTGAGTAAAATACTTGCTCACATTGGCTTGGAAGAACATAGGGCTCATCCTCAATTGGTTCAAATGACCTTGTATTTAGCATTATAAAACCATTATCATGTTCAATAACAGTTCTATCAGGATCATTTTTATTCAATCGTAGCCTATACCATTTGACGACGAACAAAACTAATTTGAAGGAATTAAAGTCACACTCAAGTATATCATCCAAAATGCCATAGTATCGATTTTGAGACTATTGAGGATGAATGTCATTTCTCGATGAAATATTTGTCACCTCAAAGACTGCAGTGATGCCAGAATCACAAGTTTTCTTCATGTCATCCAACTTTTTTATGCAAAATTTATGACCATTGCAGCACATAGCGTTGTGGTGTTTGACCTGCGATATGTCAAACATGTAAAATTTATTACATTGTGAGTTGATAAACATATGGGTGATTAATAAATTTATACGCACCTATTTATCTCTTAAATCATATGCTAAATCAATTTCCCTTTGCGTAACATTGGAATCTCCATTACGATGTGCTTCTTTAACCAATGAAGCCACACCTTCCCATGTTAACGTGTGTCCAGAATGTTGACAATGTTCAATCCATACCATCATCCAATCAAGATTGTTTGCAATATACAAATGTAGTGCATCCCATTCTTGACCAACAGTACAAAAAATAAATAGACGTCTTGTAATCGATTTATTTTGAAGATTAAGAATTAATTAACTACAATAACATCTTATAATTACCTTTCACTTTCCTCAATATACCTTTCCCCGTCAAGTACTCCCCTTCAAATTTGTTAATGGTGTTGGGATCCGAAATGCGATCCACGTGGATCTTTGTTGCAAACTTAGGAAGATATTCAGAAATGTACACCATAGTCTGGTATACCATATATCCCTCCACCATAGAACCCTCAGGATGTGCTCTTTGTCGAACCAAAGCCTTAAAAAATTTCAAGTGCCTCTCAACCATCCACATTGACCTAGTGTGTACAGGTCCACATAATTCAATCTCCTCAACTTGGTGTATGAGGTAGTGTTCTTGTGCATTGAAAAAAGTTGGAGGTAGGCACTTTTGCATTTCACACATTAAATGAGGAATTTTTCTCTTTCAATATTTTATATCATCTTTATGGATTTCTTTACATGACAACCACCTACAAGGTATTCAAGACGCAAAAAAATATATTACATAACAAGTAAAACAAATCGTAAATATAATATCTATACAACGAACTAAACAAATATCACTACTTACCTCATGTATTTTCCAAGATCATATATGACTTGCTTGACATTATTGTCAAAGTCGTCTAGGAGAGATAGAGGTAGAACGTACTGCAACAATTATAAAATTATCTTTTCATTTTTTTGTAACATAATGAAAAGTAAACATACGCGTAGTACTTAAATACATACTAAAAACACAAGAACATGAATTACCTTAATGAAGGTATGCCAATCATGTGTTTTCATCCCTGACCCAAATTCACTTTTCTTTGATATGAGATTGTTTATGTTCGCAGCAAATCCTATGGGAAATCAAATTTTTCATATGACTTCTTTTATAGCATTGCTTTGCTGGTCTGTTAATAACCAAGGAAGCTCACTTATATTAATTTGGTCTCCATGGCTATTTGATTGAATGACATTTATCATTGCATGATTGGAATCCTGAATGTCACTACATATTTTGACAATTTTTTCTTTGTCATGCCTTCCATCTAATATTTTCCATACTGTCTCTGTTATATTCTTTCCAATATGCATACTATCAAACAAATGAACAATTTGTAACTGCTCATAGTAGGGCAACCTACTAAATTGTCAGGGATAACTTTTTAGTCCCTTAGGAAGGTGGTCATTTATGCCTTCACGACCTTCATGATCATCAATCACATCATCAATAAACAAAAGAAAATAGAAAATATGTTTTATGACAAACCAATAGATGGAATGGCATTACCTTGATGATTAATTCTATTATATTCCAACTTCCATAGGTGAGGTGTCATTCTTCGTGGCTTTGATGTATTCTCTTCTTTCCCATTGAAAAGATGTTTTTCAGTATTTCGATACTTATGATTTTTGTGGAGAAAGTGCCTATACTCATCAAACACCTGCTTTCCTAAACTTTTTGAATGACGGGATTTCATCTTTGGACCACAAACAGGACATGCAAATTTTCCCTTTGTTTGAAGACCTACAAGATAATGTATAATTGGATTAAATATGATTATTTTTTGAATTATAATGTTCATGCACAACTTAAACACTATAACATACCACAAAAATGTGTTAGCCCCAGGGCATTGTGTATTGTCCATAGAAGCATCGCATGGAATTGAAATTGTCTTTGTCCTATTGGTCTAGAGACATCATACATAGTGACACCATTCCATAACTCCAACAACTCGTCGATAAGAGGCTCAATATATACATTCATATCTTTAACTTGGTACTTACCTAATCAAATGAACAAAAACATTACATAATTATTATGACCATTTTATTGCAATATTTATAATTAAATTTAGATGACTATATTTAAATGATAAAATACCTGGAACAATCATTTCCAGCATTATGTGCTCCCTTTTTATTTACATCCATGGAGGAATGTTATTGTTGATAACAAAAACATGCCACATTGAGTAAATGGATCTCATCTCTCCAAATGGATTGAAACCGTCCGCTGCCAATGAAAGCCTGAGATTACAAGGTTCTTTCTTTAAAGTGTGGCCACTTTTCCTCTATGTCTATAAATGCTGAACCATGCACAGGCATTCGAATAATGTCATCTTGACTTCTATTGTGTGCATGGTAATCCATAAATTGTGCCAAGCTAGTGCACTTGAATAATCGTTGCATACGTGGAATAATGGGAATATAGCGAAGAACCTTGCGAGGAACCCTTTTTGTTATTTGATTTGTTCAATATCTACTGATATGCCATTCAGGGCATTCAGTTCGAAATTCATGTTGTTTGTGATATATAATATGATAATTGGGACAAGCATCTATTTCTTGATACTCCATTCCAATATCTTTCATAACGAAAGATAATTCTCGGTATGAGCGAGGTAGAATATTTGATGGTGGTAACAAAAACTCACCTATCAATCTACAGCAAAAAAATATAATTTGTTATAATAAAGAATATTAATGGTACAACATGATTCACAGTTTATTATGACACATATGACATACCTTAACATACTTGACATTGTTATGTTGGATAAACCATTCATAACCTTCAAGTTCACCAACAACAATACAGTGGAGAGAAGAGTTGCCTGCGAGCCTTCGTAAAGGGCCTCAGATGCCTTCTCAAGTAGAGGGACATCATGAACAACATCAAGGTCATCTTCATCATCATGATCAACTATGCGAGTACTAAATGAGTCATGGATCAATGTATTTGTACCATCATCTTCAATTGTGTTTTCTGACTCATGATCATCATCTTCCATGGGATCATTATCTTCAGCTTCGATATTCACACCTCCATGTTCATCCACTTCGAAAACCATATTCTGAGGGTTGTGTTGATCCATACCATGTGCTCTGGGGTGCTCAACCTATATAAAATTGATAAACATAAATAAATCGTGATCATGATCTCATTATCACGTGATTTATTATGTATATAAATTGTCAAAATGATATAATGAAAAACTTACCAATGGATGATAATCATGTCCACCTTCAATGTGACCATGCAGCCTACAATGTTTCTTCACTGTTTGGATTAGAAGTCTTCTAGTCTTTAACCCCTTACAAATTTTGCACGGACAATAACATTCTCCATCACCTTTTCTTTTCAAGTTAGACCACAATCTAGCAATTGTCTCCTTATTTTGTTGTTCGTTGATATTGTCTGACATGGTCTTTCTTCAGAGGCAAGAAAATAGAAATTATCATCATTGAACAAAGCATCTTATTGAATTTAGATTTCTAGTTTGCTTATGGTACATCACACAACATGGAAAACAAGAAATACACAATAAATAACAGGATTCATTGATCTAGTATTATCACAATCTGCACTTGGCCTTCAATATTTTCTCCTCCTAACAATGTTTATCCATTACCTGTCAAGTACAAAACTATAAAACTTGTGGCTATTAAAATACATAAGACAATATTGTAGCATCTTATAATCATCTATTGTAAAACCAAAGCACTTGGGAGTAATTCTTTTGTTTGTCACAGTCCAGGAAAACGGTGTCTACTGGAGCCTTGAATAACTGACTAGAAAGATTTTTAATTCCTTTTCTTTTTCCTTCTGATTTTTTCACTATCACTTCCATCCTCAGAGTCAGATGCCCTCACCCTTTTCTTTCTTCTTGTTTTTTCATACTCATTGTCATGCTTTGAATTATTTTTCTTTCTTGGTGACTCCTTACTGCTCTCACTGTCAGTTTCACTCTCAGAATCTGAGTTTGATGTATCAGAATCTGATGAACTTGATGAACTAGAAGAATCATCATTAGAGGTGGATTCATCTGACTCAGGAATAGACTCTTGCTGCTGCATTACAAGCCTTGGCATATTCTTCAAGTACTCACATAAACTCTCAGTGATACCACCAAGACCAATAGAAGTAAAGAAATTGATAGCAAACCGTGAATTTTTGGGATTGTCCTTTGGAGAAATTGAATCAAAAGACTCCTGCATTGTTGGATCATTCAACCTTTCATTAAGCAACAATATACCAAGCTGCTCTGCTAGCTCCTGCAAGAGAATGTTTATAAAAATACGAGAAGAGGAAGTAGTATCTTCCTCTATCAGACATATATAAGTAAGACAATGCCATGGAAGAGCATCTGTGCCAACTAAGTGGGCAAAAAACTTTGCAACATTACACAGTTTATTTGTTTCTAGTCTGTGTATCATAGAATACTGTTGTACAAAACACTTATCAAAAAATTCCTCATAAATTTTATTGATCATACAAAATCTTTTCCCAAGAAGACCATAATAACGAAGGTATGTTCTCTCTTGACCAGGTTCAAGCTTGATCTTTAGTAGCTTATGACCAGCTTCCTCAAAATCAACACTTGACATGATTGTTAAATAAATTATACGTCTTAAATTGACCAAGTTTGTCTCTATCTCATCATGTATTCTCAGTGCTTCCTCACCTTCCTCTTCATCATCATCATCATCATCATCATCATCTGAATCATCACCTAAATCATTCTCCCCTTCTGCTTCATCTGAAGAAGCATCTCCAAGGATATCTTTCTTCAGTTTTTCATAGGTTGCCTCATGCTCTAAGAAATCAGGATCTGGCTTGAAAACATCCAAACTAGCTTCTTGATCAAGTTCATCTTCTAAGAAAACTTCATGTGTTAACTGATTTGGATGCATAGCTGGATGACCCTCAAACTTAGCTTTGCGAATTGCAAAAAGGCCTTCAATTAAAAACTGTACTTGTTTGTCAATTTCCCCCTCATGGAGAATACCTCTAAATCTTTCAAGAATCCCATAGAGACCTTTGGGTGAAAGGTCTTGCAACAAAGAACCACATTCTTTCACGAACCCAACAACAACCTCTACACTATCATCTGTGGGATTCTCTAGTAAAAGGGTGAGAAGTTCCAAGGCAATGATCTCATGTGCAACTTGTTGATTCACTAAATGAGCTATAAATTTAACTGCTGCTAGCAACATGTGCTTGTCATTGCATTTGTATGCCCTCTTAAGTTGCAAAATAATTCTTCACAAAAGCAGATTGCCAACTTCAGGAAATTTTGTATTTACCACAGCAACCAATGTAGCAAAAACATCTATAAATCTAGGGGATGCCATTTGGGATTTCATACAAGACCTACAAAATAGACCCCTCCCATGGATGAGATTCTCTGCAAACAACTCTAGAATGATTTTCTTGATGTTAGATGCATTTACCTTGTTTACTAACCCATTGATACTCTTCCGAAGGGCATCCCATGTCATGCGTTGGTATTCCACACTGCTCTTGTCTTCCACATCTTTCATCATTTGAGCCAGCTTAAATGGGGGAATGTAAACACCCCCACTTCTTCCAACACCCTTCTCAGCTCCTCTTATAACACCTTCGCCATTCCCATTTTGAGATGGAGCAGGCACAACACTAGAAGTTTTTTCTTCCACTGCCTCTCTGTCCCTCTTATTTCCAGAAGCCCCTTTACTACTTAATTCGTGCTTATTTCTGTACATAAACCCATCAGGAAGCATGAGTTTTTGCATATAAGCTCGCCCAAATATTTTACAGTTATTTTTCATCAAGATTCCCTCAGGAGCTAGCAGATCCTGCTTCCATACTTTAACTCTATTTTCTCAAAGGACAATCCTAAAAATCCATGCATTGCAAACAACTTTTTACACCTTTGTTGGTTGTGGTGGCGTCACAGAGAATTTACATCAATAAATGAAGAACATGCCAATGCTTTTAATGCAGCAATAGAAGTCTATCTCTTATTCAATATCTCTAGTGAAACCCCCATGATCTTTTGTTGGAGTAGAATTTGTTATATTCTAGAAAGGGTCTTGTCCTTTGTTGATGGGATATTCATCTACCTCAAGAAATAATTGTTCTTTTCTCCAACAAGAAGTGGAACTAAATGAAGATCTAGCACCATGAAATGAATCCTCAAAAGGATTACTTTAGTTAGTTTTGGTAGATAATGATCTGGGTAAAATACTAATGTGGCTTTACGAAATGTACTAGCTTAGCATACTCTAACAACTTTGGTGTGACATGCTACATCCAATTAAGTCTCGATCGGTATCTCTATTGTGTTTATGGATTGGGATTCAATGTACTCTTTTTATACACAGATTTTAATTTCAACTGAGGAGGTTTGTATGTACTTACTTGTCTTTCTATTGTATCCCTATTTCAAGAATTTCTTCTATCAACAAATCATTTGTTGTAAGTTGTACAAGTGGAAGCTTGAACATGCCTTCCATGCTAGCCTTGTTGATACGTTCAACACCATCTTATGCAACAAATCTTTAGAACTCCACTATTTCATTAAAGAGTGAGTAGTAGGGACAATCTAGGACACTTATAGAGGTTTTGCAAGAGAGATAAATAGACCTAAATATTATGGCTTAATAATGATCAATAGGTAAACAGATAAGAAACTCTCAATATCAAAATGACTTTCTCAATTGTCTTTACTAGAAATGGATAGATTTGCTAATAATGGCTTTATGACTGTATGTCAACTTTAGACTCAATCCAAGAAGAGCTAGAACTAATATGCGATATCTAGATTTATGATCTCTATAATATAACAATCCCATAATTTTGTTTCCACGCATCTATACCACAACACAAACATCATGCTAGTGTTCAACCATAGCAATTGATATCCTAATTATAGAATGTGAAATATGCACATAACTATGAATAAAGATTAAGAAAAATAAAGAAAGATGCTTATTGCAAATATAAATGACTAATGGACAAGAATTGAATTCATTGTAGATAGTTTTGAATATCAAATTCACTTATTTGTGCGCATTTAGTAACTCATGTACTTGTGGCCAACCATTTATCTCTTTCATAAATTAAACACTTATTAATAACTTTAAATGGCTGAGTAATTATGTTTTCGTTGAAATTGAAAATAAAATATTTTATTTCAGGACAACTCACACTATTCCCTATCATATTTTAGACTCTCGGTTTTGTTAGTAGTGGTTTGATGTCTTTGGAGCTAATCATTGCATTTTTTAGTTATGTTTGCTAGCATACTCCCTGTATATGGTGAAAATGGATAACAATAAACAACAATATTGAAAGGCTAAATGAATTCAACCACCAAACCCTAGCCTAACAATGAACAAAGATCCACCATAACATATGAAGATTACCTAAGACAATGCAAAATAACTCAAAATCACAAAGATTATACCATCACATGTCCAATAGGGTTTTGATCTCCATTCTTCCTATCTCCATTGATCTTGCTTGATATAGTTGCTCTCAGATTTTTGTATGCACAAGAGCTCAACAAAGAACGGAATGTGGTTGCAAGTAGGATCGTAGTGTAGCCAAGTACTCCAAAATCAGTCATTAGTCATTAGGGTTTGACAATGAAGAAAGCATCTCCTTAAATAGAAGACACAATAAGAAATGGAGGGTTAAGATTGAGAGGTGTAAAAAGAGAGGTCGGCTAGGATTAGAGGGTAGGTAAAAGAAATACCAAAATAATAAAAGAGGTAGGTAGTGTAGAAAATAAGAGATGAATGACATGTGTCATGTGTAGAAAAAGATAATGAATTAATTAAATAAATAAAGATTTATTTAATTAATAGAAGAAGTAGGACAATTAAATAAATAAAATATTTATTTAATTTAGGAAAGGGATAATTTTAAATAAATAAATGTATTTATTTAAATGAGAAATAAGGCTAGAAGAGGATAAATGAATTAATTAAATAAATAAAGATTTATTTAATTAATAGAAGAATTAGGCTTAGATAATTAAATAAATAAAATATTTATTTAATTAGACATGACAATTTTAGGTGTCTACATTTTGCCCCTCTTTGAGACAATGCGGCTTGTCGCGTTGTTTCAAAGAAGATAAGATGAACTGATACAGAGTTGCCCCAGGATGGGAATTATATGCCCCCTCGAGCGATTGAATGAAAATGTCTGAAAAGATTGCAGACAATCTCTCGATAAGAAAGATGGGATAGAAAGGGTTGATTAGATAAAATGACAAAGTCATGGGATGAAGAATACTAACTCGGGAAATGAGGGCGAGGGCTAGGGTAGGCTATAAGATAGACCACGGGCAAAAGACATCCTCATTGTCATCCACACCCTTAGAAGATCACAGTGCAGAGCGAGAAAAGAGCAGCAGCAGTCAGCAGCGATGGCATTCATTCATAGATTCGAACGTGTTCGCCGATTCCAGCGACCAGCCGATGCAGGAGAGCCGGTAAGTACCTGAAAACCTCCTCGTACTTTCACGCATTTTGAGTTTTGTCATAAATGCATGTTTAGTAGCAATAAATGCGCTAGGAATAGGATAGTTTAAATATGCAAAAACACGCAACCGCGTCTGTGTCAGTGCCAGGCGCGTCTGTGTCGGACAGGCGCGTCTGTGTCGGGTCCAGGCGCGTCTGTGCCTGGAACCGCGTTTGTGCTGAGTGCGGAAGCGTTTGTGAAATGTAGAAGCGTCTGTGCTTTTTAGGAGCGTTTATGTCATGTAGGGACGTCTGTGTTCCCTGGTCGCGTTTGTGCATGGCATAGGCACGTTTGTGTTCAAAAAACGCGTCTGTGTTGCAGAGGCGCGTTTATGCAGTCTATAAGCGCGTTTAGGAGTTAAAAGCGCGTTTGTGTGTTAAAATGCATGGTTTTAGTCTTTTAGGTCAAATCAGCAATTCTGTGATGAACATACGCTGTCGATTGGATAAGCTGCTGAGAGGATACACTCAAGCAGGTCCTCTAGGAAGATTAGGATAGATCAAGGCACTTTGTGATGAACAGGGAGCACCAAGATAGGCAGCACTTTGTGATGAACAGGGAGTGCGAATGTGAGTGACACTTTGTGATGAACAGGGAATGTCACACACGTAGTACTTTGTGATGAACAGGGAGTACTACTAGGGTAGATAGCAACACTTTGTGATGAACAGTGAGTGTCACTAAGATAGATAACCAAATGCATTTAGATAGCAAGTAGCATTTTGTGATAAACAGTGAATGCCACAATAACTGACAAGATTGATTGTTTTGACTGCAGGAGTATTTGCCTATGTTGGAGTCACGGGGGAGATTCCCATCGACTCAGAGGTTGCGAGCAGAGTTGTCGATCCAGGATAGGATTTCCATTGAGGAGATGGGTCTTACACATGTGCTATTTATGCCTGAGTTTCGGGCAAACATGGGTTTGCTGACTGCGTTGGCTGAGAGATGGCACTCTGAGACGTGCACGTTTCACCTGCCGATGGGTGAGATGACAGTGACATTGGAGGATGTGTACAGGATACTGCATATCCCGATCGATGGAGAGTTGATTCCATACGATCGTGACAGTGACAGGGAGGCATTGAGACGGGTGTTTCAGGATCTCGGTTTGGAGATGCGAGCAGGTCACGTGGCCTGGGATACCATGACCGCCACAGGTTTAGCATTGCCGGCTGTTATTGGGGGAGCTATCAGTGGGTATTTATGTTCGGACAGAGCCACACGAGGATTGGCAGTTGGCTGGGGAGGGGCATTGGAGACACTGATGATAGAGCACACCAGATATGCATGGGGGCCATGCGTCTTGGCACATTTGTACTATGAGCTGCATCAGTTTGTGTACCACGGATCAGTGGGCTTGGGCTGCGGCGTTACTCTCCTTCAGGTGTGGGCATATGAGCACCTTCCCATCACACGGCCGATCCACTTCAGAGGCAGAGGGCAGGGACGGAGCTTCGTGCATTTGTACGACATGATCACATCCCAGCCTCGGATTGGTAGATTGGAGCATTGGAGGCGCGTTATAGATGACATAGACATGGTTATCTGGAGGCCGTACCTGGGGTGCGAGGAGTGGGATGACGACGCATTGGAGCTACCCTATGCATTCAGGAGCAGGTATCTGATTGGGCGGACGCCCTATATTCTAGAGAGGCAGCTTGTAGACAGGGTATGCAGGCAGTTTGGCCGTATTCAGCGGATGCCACGAGGCTCGGGCATGTATGCCCGTACAGTCAGAGATCAGGTACAGTTCGGGCCGCTTCTATCATATGATCAGGCCGTGACACAGCTGGCAGAGATGATGCCATTACCATGGGACATGTGGCCGGAGGTAGAGGATGCAGGGATGGACGCAGAGTACTCTGCGTATTGGGCAGAGCATCCGTTTCCTAGATTGACAGATCCGGGAGAGCTGTTGGAGGGAGAGGCCGGGGGGGATGATGATGATGATGGAGGAGGAGATGGAGGCAGGGGCAGACGGAGGCGGAGAGGAGTGGTGGGGGAGAGGCGAGTAGCACCTCGGAGGGAGGGAGGACAGGAGAGAGCAGCTCAGGGGGTGAGAGGTCGGGGTGGATTGCCCCTACAGGTGCCAGCAGCACAGGGTCCTAGAGCACAGGGACCTAGATAGGTGCAGGCAGAGGCACAGGGACAGGCACAGGTACCTATTTAGGCACCTAGACAGGTGCAGGTAGAGGCACAGGGATAGGCACCTGTAGAGGAGGAGCCACAGGTAGAGGCTGAGGGCGGAGATTCTGAGGAGGATGAGCTGTTGAGGCTGCGAGAGATCTGCCAGGGCCAGGCAGATGAGATTGAGGATTTGGTGCGGGAGAGGGATCATCTCAGGATCAGGCTCAGGGACACAGAGCAGGAGAGGGACCAGGCCATCCAGAGCTATACTGAGGCCGAGACAGCTCTGAGGGCAGGGAGGCGGGCAGCAGAGGATGCAGGGGCAGGCTACGCATATGTCTTGCGAGCCGGAGAGGAGATCGCCTACTGGAGGGATCTATACTATGCTGCCGTGCCAGCAGATCAGCGGGCGAGGAGCTTCCATAGATCATCGCGCACAGCGATGGCTACGGGAGGGAGTTGCAGGAGACAGGCGTCCAGCGGTGGGGTCATGGGCCCTCCACCACCACCAGAGAGACAGGGGGATCCTGGAGCGGGTCCATCTACAGCTCAGACTCCGTCGAGGCCAGGCGGCTCCGAGGGAGGTAGTTCATCATAGCCATAGAGGGCTCCCCATTGTATCAGTATATGTACCATTTTTGTATTGTAGACACCTGCGGGTGATTTTGTAGCCATATGATTCTTTTGACATCATTGTATCATGACACTTTTTGATTATATATGAGAGATGATCCATTTTTGCGGCAGCTATATGCATGTGTACCTTATGTGATGAAATGTTCTTATGTGATACATGTTTTATGATATGGATGTTTATATGATGCAATGCAATATATTTTTGTTCTTTTATGTTGTATATGTGATGCATGATGCAAATGTGAATGTATGTAATGCAAATGAATATGATTATGCAAATGATTATTTACATGATGGAAATGTAAGATGTGCTAACATGTGTTGTATGCAGGATGTGATGCAATTGTGATATCTATATGTATGTATGAAATGCTTATATGTGGTGATGTAGGTGTAACTACATGAAATGCAAATATTTTTGGTGTGTCATTATACTCAGTCATGTGATAGTAGGCTACACAGACTCGAGAAGGACGATGGAAGTCAATCAAGAAAGGGGGATGGAAGACAAAAGATATGAACGTGAAAGAGCTTCTTGTGCGTTATCATCATTGAGCTTATTATGGCAAATAGGTTATGACAATCGAGGCATATGTTCGACCCAGAAAGTCATTGTACCTGTTTGCATGGAGATAAGACAGTCACAAACAAGGAATGCCCCAGTTCATACTAGACTCACAGTGTCCTCATATCCTTGGACAAGTCATAGCATTACTAAGAGACAATCCACAGACAGCAAATGCAAATAGGTGACGATACCCCATCCTCGCCTTTCTAGTCAAAGACATCTTGGAAAAGCTAAAAGACATGTCACCAAAAGATAAAATCAAAAGAAAAGCAAGACTCGACACCAACATCCACTGTAGTCCTCAAGTTTAGTGTCTCTTGTCACTTGTATAAGTCATGTTTGATTGTGGTCACAATGTTCATTTTCACAAAAGGGATAGATTAACATTGAACCATATGTTGTCTGAGTCTGTTGAAAGATTTGATTTTGTTGAGGCCCATTGTTGCTGCTGTGTCTCATCTGAAACTGACTGAATCCATGAAACTGATACTTTTATTGCGGAGAAGATGGAACTTTATTGCGGATCTTCGATGCAGATGTTGCTTTATTGCGGATTGTGCGCGGATAGACTTGAAGGAAGCTGGAAGAAACTGTACTCCTTGAAACATGTGATGTTCTCAGTTCCACACCCATCACTAGACGTAGGAATTGGCCGTATTCACAAATAGGATCTGATTTATTATGGATGGAAAGGGAGTGAAAAGGGAGGGTTATGGATGGCTAACCAATCTTAGGTAGATCAATAACCAGCCATGATGGGAATGGGTAAGTTTATTGTGAGCGAATAAGTTGTGAGTGTGTGCAAAGTGAAAGATGAAAGAGAATCCTGAAGGAAGGAGGAGCAAAGTCTCTACGCATGGCGCTGGTGACCCAGTTTTCACCATGGTACTTGCCTAGGGCGCCACCGAAGTGGTTTTCACCGTTGGACGAAATTATTTCTCTTTACTTTTTCGATTTTTCAATTTTTTTGTTGTCACAAGGTGCCTGTTTGCCAGGTTTTCACCAAGTAACGATTTTTTCTTTTTTTAATTTTTTTTTTTTTTTTAATTTTTGCGATTTTTTGATTTTTTTGTATTTTTGCATTAAGATGCTCTGAAAAGCTATGTGTAGAACCTGCGAAGGTGCATGCTGTTGATAGGATCCTCCAAGAGTTCACCTTCTGTAGTTGAGAGCTGATATGCCCCAGATCCATATACTGCTGTGATGATGTAAGGATCAAGCCAGTTTGGTTCGAACTTGCCCTTCTTATCTCTGTCTTGCTGATTCTTGGGGTTCTCTCTGAGGACTAAGTCACCTACCTCAAATGTGCGAGGCTTGACCTTGTGATTGTAATTGCAACTCATTCGTTGTTGGTAAGCCTTGAGATGATTAAAAGCAGTGTGTCGTCGTTCCTCCAGCAGTTCTAGTTCTTGTAAGCGAGAGACCCTGTAGTCTTCATCGTTGATTATGTTTCTCAAGGAGACCCGTAAAGAAGGTAGCTCGACCTCAATAGGCAAGATGGCTTTAGTGCCGTAGACAAGTGAGTAGGGTGTAGCTCCTGTAGGTGTGCGGACACTTGTGCGGTAGACCCAAAGTGCAGGATTGAGTTGGACATGCCAGTTACGGCCAGCGTCGTCGACTGTCTTTTTAAGGATTTTGAGAATTGTTTTGTTAGACGCCTCAGCTTGGCCATTACCTTGAGGGTAATATGGTGTGGAGAAACGATGGGAGATATGGAAGCGCTCACAGAGTTCACGAACATCCTGGTTTTTGAAGGGACGCCCGTTATCAGTAATAATGGAAGTAGGAATCCCGTATCGGCAAATGATGTAGTTCAGGATGAAAGTAGCGATTTGTTTCCTAGTAACTTGTGTGAGAGGCACGGCTTCAATCCATTTTGTGAAATACTCTGTGGCTGTGATAATGAATTTATGTCCATTGGAAGAAGGAGGGTGAATCTTGCCTATGAGATCGAGTCCCCATTGACAAAAGGGCCAAGGAGATGCAAGTGGTTGTAGTTTCTGTGCTGGTGCATGTATGAGGTCTTCATGAATTTGACACTGTTTACACTTTTTGACAAACTGATATGCATCTTTTTCCATAGTAGGCCAGTAGTATCCAGTCCTGATGAGTTTCTTGGCCAAGGTAGGACCACTAGTATGCGGACCACATATCCCTTCGTGCACTTCTCGTAATGCAATCTGAGCTTCGTCACTCTCTAAACATCTAAGAAGGGTGCCATCTAGACCTCGTCGGTATAGGATATCAGCTAGGATAACGTATCGAGAGGATTGGCGAATGAAAGTGCGGCGTTGGTTGTTCGATAGATCGGGAGGTAAGATATTGTCACGAAGGTATGTGAATATGGAACCATATAACTGGGATTCAGGACCAACAACACATATCATTTCCGTAGGAGTGATCTCATATGACGGAATCAGCAGGTTGTCTACCAGGAATTCATAGCAGGTCTCATTTTGCGGTAGATCAATGAGCGAAGCAATTGTAGCCATGGCATCTGCAGCACGATTCTGTTCTCTTGGTATCTGCTCAAACTCTATCTTTGCAAAGTGTTGTTTCAGATCATCTACCAGTTGTTTGTAAGGCAGCAGCTTTTCATCTTTTGTTTGATAATCATCAGTTGCTTGACAGATGACCAGTTGAGAATCCCCAAAAACACGAAGTTCTTGGATCTTCCACTGAACTGCAATTCTTAGCCCAATTGTTAATGCCTCGTATTCCGCTATATTGTTGGTGCAAGGAAATGATAAGCGGTATGACTTTGGTATAGAATCGCCCTGGGGAGTTATAAAAAGTATACCTGCTCCTGCCCCATGCTGTGTGTATGAGCCGTCAAAATATAATTGCCATGGCTTTGCAAGTGATATCGTTAGAATGGACTCATCTGAAAATTCTGACTGTAGAGGAACATCATCTATCATGGGAGCATCTGCCAATTGATTTGCGATGGCTTGTCCTTTTATAGCTTTTCTGTCCACATATTCAATGTCGAATTCACTCAAAATCATTACCCACTTGACTAGCCGCCTAGTAAGTGTAGCTTTGTTGAGAAGATATTTTAGTGGATCAATTCTGGCAATCAACTTAGTCTTGTGAGTGAGCATATAATGTCGTAATTTCTGTGAAGCAAAGACCACAGCGAGACATGCACGCTCAATTGGTGTGTAGTTCAGCTCATATCCCACCAATGTGCGACTGATATAGTAGACTGCTTTTTCCTTGCCGTCAGGTATTTGTTGTGCTAGGAGTGCCCCCAGTGCTGTTGGAGTAGCTGATATGTAAAGTAGCAATGGTTGATCTGGAATTGGTGGCATCAAAACTGGTGGGTTCAAAAGATAGTCTTTGAGCACCTGAAAGGCCTGTTGACAGTTCTCATCCCATTTGAACTTGATATTTTTGTGTAGCAGGTGCTGGAAAGGGTTACACTTATCTGCAAGTTGTGCTATGAATCTTCGTATGGACTGGAGTCTCCCTTGTAAAGACTGAAGTTGACTGATGTTCTTGGGTGGCGGCATGTCCAAGATAGCCTTGACTTTTGCTGGATCAGCTTCTATTCCTCTTTTAGACACAATGAATCCTAGGAGCTTCCCAGAGGTTACTCCAAAGACACATTTCTTTGGGTTTAATCTTACCTTGTACTTTTCCAACCGATCAAAAGCAACTGAAAGTATGTCCAAGTGTGTATTTCTGTCTATTGATTTAACCAAAAGATCGTCAACATAATCTTCCATGGTTATGTGCATGAGATCATGGAAGATAGTAGTCATAGCTCGTTGATACGTGGCACCTGCATTTTTCAGCCCAAAGGGCATGACATTCCAGCAGAAGGTTCCCCATGGACAAGTGAATGATGTTTTATGTTGATCTTCAGGTGCAATCCTGATTTGATTATATCCAGAGAATCCATCCATTAAAGATAACATCTCATGGCCTGCTGTGAGATCAACAATTAAATCAATGTTTGGTAATGGGAAATCGTCCTTTGGACAAGCCTTGTTGATATCTCTGAAGTCTGTACATATTCAGATGCTGCGATCTGGTTTGCTAACAGGTACTAAGTTGGAAATCCATTCAGGATAATCAATTGGGCGTATGAATCCGACATCCAGTAATTTCTCCAGCTCTGCCTTGACTAATAATGCCACTTGTGGGTGCATTTTCCTCAATTTCTGTTTTACTGGTTTTGCCCCCGGTTTGACTGTTAAATGATGCATTACTAAATCTGGGTCTAGTCCAGGCATATTAGCATAAGACCATGCGAAGTTGACTTGTCGTCCCTTAAAGAAGCTTATGAATTTTGCTCTCTCGGCCTCTGTCAATGATTGAGCCAAAAATATGTTGTGTGGAACCTCTGCTGTACCAATGTTTGTCTTTATAGTCTCCTCTACCAACATGGATGATTTTTCCTCGTATGATGCTGGGAGAATGTCGAGCCTTTCATCTTCGGGCGCCTCAGAGAGGTTTTCACCTTCAGATACGTCCTTTCTTTTTACTTTTTTAGAGTCAGATAGCGCCACAGTGTGGTTTTCGCCATAAGACCCTTGTTTTATTTTTATTTTCACATTTTTGCGACTAGAAGGCCCGACACCCTCACCAAAGTATGCCATGTTATTAAGCTCTATGGCGTATCCTGCTTTGTGGTCTCCAGGAGGAAGATCATCGCGAATGCCAAGATAATCGACAATAGCTTCGTCATTCTGAAATGTATCAAACTATGTTGGTCCGTCATGATCCCAGTCAATGAGTTGGGGGTGGACAAGGGGAAGGTCTTTAGTGTTTTCAGAGTTCGCAAGGCAAATAGTGAAGATGTGGTTATATTCAGGTATGTCAAGATAGTCATCGAGGTCATCAATGGCACTCTCCTCATCAGTTTTGATCGTGAGTGAGTCCAAATTATCATCACTAGTAGCACCCTCAGGAACAAGTGTCCTCATCCTATGTGATCTTGACCTAGGGCCTTGAAACGAAGCTTGTGCAGGATCCTTATGGGTTGGTTCTTGGCCAACTCTGAATTTTTTGTAAAATTCCTCCTCCTCTGCAGGTTCATCTGGCTCTCTGAATGTCTCTTTGAGCTCGTAGTCACTGGAGGATTTGTCTGAACCCCATTCCCACTCATTGGAATCTGTGGAATAATCATCCTCTTGTGGAACTTCAGCGACTTTGACTCGCCATACCTGTTTTGTTCCTTTATTGTGTAGTCTGGGATTTAGAAAACCAAGCCCTTTTGAGCGTTCCCTTCTTGTAGTTAGCTCAGGTTGTAAGGGCTCCATGACACCTTCTTTGCGTAGTCCGAGAGGGCTTTTTCCATCATACTCGAATCTTTGCAGAATTTTGAAGCCTTTGCCATAGTTCTCACAGGGTATTATAATCTGGTCATGTGTTTCCTCTTCAACATCCTTATAGAGCATTTTATATAAATTTTCTTCTTCTAATTCACCCCATTTTTGAAAGATGGTAGGATCCCATTTGAGCATCATGATGGAGATTTGCTTGTTAGGATGTGGCCTCCCATATTCCTTGGGAGAGGTCATGACTTGTTGTAAAAACATTATTTGATTCAAAGTGTATTCTCCCATGCCTTTGTCTTGAAACTTGGCTCTAAGTTCACCTTGTTTGGATGTCGAGGGCTTTAATGACTCAGGATCAATATATGCTGAAGAAGGAGTAGCCTCTCGATTGCTGGGAATGATAGTCTCAGTATGTGATCTCAAGTTATTGCAATATATGAATGGATTTGGATCACCATTGACCGTTACCTCGACTCCATTATGAGGAAACTTAATGCACTGATGGTATGTTGATGGGACTGCCCTCATTTCATGAATCCACGGTCGTCCTAGCAATATGTTATATGTGAGATCTAGATCTAGGACTTGACAAACCACATCCTTTGTGACTGGTCCTATTCTTAGTGGTAAGGTGACTGTACCCTTGGACGAGCGCTCTTCATCATCATAAGCCTTAATGGTGATTTGGTTTGTAGAATTCACAGCCTTGTCAGAATATCCCAATTGTCTGATGGTGTTCAATGTACAAATATTAAGACCTGCTCCTCCATCTATCAGGACTCGCTTTATTCGGTGTTTATGTATGAAGGCTTCAATATGTAGAGGTGCATTATGTGGTTGACTTATGGAGGCGTCATCAGCTTCTGTAAATGTGAGGGAGTGTGGAACGGATAAGTATCCCACCATGGCTTGAAATTGGTCCACGTTCAGATCAGTAGGGACAGCAGTATCTCTCAAGGTTTTATCAAGGATAGCTTTATGTGCAGGAGATATACGTAATAGCTCAAGAATAGATATGAGCGCAGGTGTCTTCCCTAGTTGTTCTACAAGGTCGTACTCAGGCTTGGTTGATGAAAGATTGGTATTCTTAGTAGAGGTACCTGGCAATGTAATCTTACCTCGACGGGTTGTAACATGACATTCAGAGGTAGATTCAGACGAAGATCCCACACCTTTTAGGACAATTTTGGGTCTTTGAGAAGAATTCTCAGGATTTTTGTTTTTGATAGTAATGGTAGAGATATGATTGTCCATTGAGATGTGATTGATAGTAGAATCATAATTGTAAGGTGCTCTAGTGTAATTGGCTTGCTCATCTGTGACTTTGCCTTTTCCCTTGTCATGTTTTGGGAATGGTTCCTTAAACACCTCATGCTCTTGGTTAGATGAATGTCCCTCAATCTCAATATCTCCTCTGTCAATGAGATCTTGTACAATGTTTTTCAATCGATGGCAATTACTTGTCTTATGACCCTTGCTCTTATGAAATTCGCAAAACTCATCATCATTCCACCAATTCGGTTTGACCTTTGGTTCATATGGAGGAAAGTCTGGGACTGTGATCACTTTGTTTGCTACAAGCTTTTTGAATACTGATTCAAGTGGTTCTCCCAATGGAGTGTACTTCCTTCGTGGTCTAGAAGTTGTTTGATTGTTCACTTGATTGTTGGTAGAATTTGATCCAGAAAAGACGAACTTTGGTCTCACTGTGTTGGCATCAACAACACCATCATTAACCGTGTTCTTGTTCTTGTTCCAAAATTTTGGTTTGTCCTTTCCTTTGAAGTCCTCTTTGTTTTCTTTGAATAGTTTGATAACTCCTTGTTCAATTAAGACTTTTTCTGTTGCTAGGCCCTTTTCAATGACATCCTTGAATGTAGACAAACAAGCTTTTCTGAGATCATAGCCAATAGCTTTATTAACGTTTTGTGTGAACATCTCCACTATTTGTTTCTGCGGGATTTCACAAGAGCATCTGCTAGCTAGGTTTCTCCATCTCTGTAAAAATGTTGCGAAAGATTCTCCTTCTTTTTGTTTCGTATTGCACAAGGTAGTAACTGAGACATCTGTTTCAATGTTGTAAGAGAAATGTTGAATGAATGCCTCTGCCAAGTCGCCCCATGACTTAATATCGGGAGGTAATTGAGAAAACCATTCCATCGCTTGATCTCCTAAGCTCTGTGGGAACAACCTCATTAAGTATGTTTCTTCTGCCGCTATCTCAATGCAAGCTGTGAAGAATTGTCTTATGTGTGCCTTGGGGTCTCCTCTCCCTCTATATTTGTCGAATTTTGGTGTCACAAAATGTGGAGGAAATGGCGGCATTGGAATGCTCTTATCGAAGGGATAAGGGCATATATCTCTCATGGTGTATGTAGGTTTTGATGTACCCATGTCCTCCACCTTCTTTTGTAGATCTCTAATTTGCTGCTCCAAATTATTCTTGGGTGGGGATTGATTTCTTGCAGCATACCCCATGTTTGAAACACCCATTTGAGGAGGGACTTGTTGCATATATGGATGATACTGATCGTAGACATGTCCATATGGAGCACTTGGCATAACTTCTTGTTGAGGGACCCCATATCTGTTTTGTGTGTATAAACCATATTCAAGAGGTCTTTCATTTTCCATTGTGTTGCCCCCAATTTTGACATGGGGTCTCCTTGTGTCAAAATTTTGAGGATGTCCTTGAGTATCCACTTGTCTTGATGGATCTATACCTTGCGCATGTGTTTGAGCATAGGGCCTCCATGAGGGTCTTTGAGTGTAAGTATCATATGCTTGAGCTTGTGTATGTGGGATTGTTGGTTTTTGAAGCAAAACTGATGGTGACTCTGGCATCATATTATTTGGTCCTCTATTTCCTCCACTATTTGGTCTCCTTTGATCCATGTTAGGTTGAGTTTGTTGTGAGGGTCGACTTTCCATAAGTTGAGATAAGTCAAAATCATGCGGTATTTTAGCTCCACTTTGTGCCATCATGTTTAAAAAGTATTGACGATCTCTCCTCATTATCTCTTCAACCAATCTATTGAATTGAGGATCCATTATAGATTCTTGTATGTCTGCTGATAGTATTGAAGAATTGTCCACGGTGTCATTGTGTGTAGCATTGTGTATAGTATTTGCGCTTTCCACATTTGGATTGTGTCTATAAACATTCATGTCTGGTAATGTAGTGTGCTCAGGATTGTAGAATAGATCATTGTCATACTCATAAGAACTCATGTTTACGGATCCTTGAGCTTCTTTAGCTATTCTCCTAGATTTTTGAAGGCGGGTTTCAACCATGAACTAGGTGTTTAGCAATATGTGAGAGACTAGACGAAAATGACAAGAGTATGGAAGACCAAGAGTTGTATGGAGTGTAAATGAATCTTGGGGTGTACTTGCAATGTCCAAAGTGTAAGACCAAGTATGTAAGTAGTAGAGTAGGTGTGACTTCCAAAGAGAGGATAGTTTCTCTTGATGAGGTAAGCTGACCTTGACTCTAAGTAAGACCAAATGAGACCCAAAGGTAAGAAACCTTGATGAGGGACCACTTAGCAATGTGTAGTAGTATGTAGTGTGTTGACAAAGTATGATGAGGACAAGCAAGTGACCTTTTTGACTCAAGTTTAGACAAGTGTGAATGTAAAATGAGATGTGAAGCAATGATGGACTGTGTAAGACCTTAGAACAGGCTGAATGCTAGATGAAACCTGAAGAGACAACCTAAGAAGCTCAAATATGCCAAAACTGATTTTCTTTGTTTGCTTGACTGCTAAAGTTTTCAAATCCTGACACAGACGCCTCTGTATACTTCACAGACGTGTTTTTCAGACACAGACGCTACTCTGTTTGACGCAGACGCTGACAAAAACACAGACACTATTCTGTACTTCACAGACGCGCTTATCCGACACAGACGCGGTTTGAACAGACACAGACGCGTTTCTGTAACCTTAGTGCAATTTTCCTATCTGTGAAGTTGTTTTATTGTGACCAAATCTGATTGTTCGACTGTTTTTCGTGACAAGAGGACACAGTGTTGATGACTCAATGTTTGCAGACTGTTTAGACTCCAAAAGTGTGTTGTTTGATGTAAAAAATTTTTTGCATACACTTGAAGACACAAAAGACACAATGTTTTGCTGTTTTGAATGTTTGAGTGTTTAGCATAAGACAAGCACAAATCTTAGGGCTGGCCAAGACAATAGTTGTTGATCCCACATAGGGTTTTACCCCCGAGGCTACGCTATTCAGAGCGGATACTTAGATGCTTGACCTCACTGGCTCCACCCTCGGCACTCACTTCTCGGGTCAGCCAAGCATCAGTCCCCATGAAAACTCCCCATGGCGAACTTTGTATCTCTACTAAGAATCGTATGTGTGTGGGCCGCTACCAGAGGTCCGACCTCCTACCTCAACAACTAGAAGGATTTGGGCATCTAAAACAAAGAGGTGCTAGTAAGGGCATCCGCTCGTGTGGCCATACATGCGGCACTTTCAGCTCTGTAAATACAGAAGGCTCCCAGCCGGTAGGGGTTACGCCCTACAAATGATCAAATAAATTTGATCAAACGGGTTTATGGGGAGACATAGTGTCGGTATGAACTAATCAACACACGTTATTCATAGTTTTCACCATGAATACATTTGATTATAGTGGTTTGGATGAGGTGGGTTTTCCTTGCTACCACTTGGGTCGTTCTCTTCTCACTAGTAGTGCTAATGACCACACGGGAAGACAGGCCCTCTAAAGATTAAACAAAAAGAGCCTATTGCTCAAGACACAAAAGACAATGATTCAATTTTAGTGCACCAATTGAAGTGTTTGCTAGGTTATGAAAACAAGGCACACAATAAAAATTACAAAACCCTAGCTAAGGCCCTGCAACAAAATTGTTAGTAGTTTGGGTTGTTTCAAATGATAACCCCTTCCTGCAAGCACACAAGTTAGGTAAATTTTTAGAAAACCCAAAAAGACTTTGTGAAAAGGGGCCTTCAACAAAACGTATTTGCCTCCAAAGCAAGCTGCACAAAACTAAGTTAGCTAGATCTGCAAGGGTTAGCCGAAAATAAACCAGATCTGAAACCCTAAGTACAAAATCCGGAAACCCGAATCAAAGAAAAATTGAAAAACTGCAAAACAGAGTGCACATACGCCTTTATACCAGACACAGACGCGTCTGTATGACATAGACGCGCTTCTGTAGTTCACAGACGCGATCAGAGGTCACAGACGCGATTTCCGAGTTCAGACGCGATAAGATCAATCACAGATGTGATTAAAATTCTCAGACGCGATTCCAGAAACCTGCAAAAATAAAAATCTGGCAAAAACACAGGCGCGATTTACGATATCACAGACGCTTCTGAAACACAAAAACGCGATCCGAACATTCGCAGATGCGGAAAAAACCCTAAAATGTCGTCAAAATTGTCCGATCTGCAACTTCAAAAATGCAAAATCTGCAACAAAAATGTTAAATGCAAAGGGACAAGAGTCCCACCGGGCGTGCCAAAATGTATATGGTGAAAATGGATAACAATAAACAACAATATTGAAAGGCTAAATGAATTCAACCACCAAACCCTAGCCTAACAATGAACAAAGATCCACCATAACATATGAAGATTACCTAAGACAATGCAAAATAACTCAAAATCACAAAGATTATACCATCACATGTCCAATAGGGTTTTGATCTCCATTCTTCCTATCTCCATTGATCTTGCTTGATATAGTTGCTCTCAGATTTTTGTATGCACAAGAGCTCAACAAAGAACGAAATGTGGTTGCAAGTAGGATCGTAGTGTAGCCAAGTACTCCAAAATCAGTCATTAGTCATTAGGGTTTGACAATGAAGAAAGCATCTCCTTAAATAGAAGACACAATAAGAAATGGAGGGTTAAGATTGAGAGGTGTAAAAAGAGAGGTCGGTTAGGATTAGAGGGTAGGTAAAAGAAATACCAAAATAATGAAAGAGGTAGGTAGTGTAGAAAATAAGAGATGAATGACATGTGTCATGTGTAGAAAAAGATAATGAATTAATTAAATAAATAAAGATTTATTTAATTAATAGAAGAAGTAGGACAATTAAATAAATAAAATATTTATTTAATTTAGGAAAGGGATAATTTTAAATAAATAAATGTATTTATTTAAATGAGAAATAAGGCTAGAAGAGGATAAATGAATTAATTAAATAAATAAAGATTTATTTAATTAATAGAAGAATTAGGCTTAGATAATTAAATAAATAAAATATTTATTTAATTAGACATGACAATTTTAGGTGTCTACACTCCCAGCCTGTGCCAAAATGGGAGCTTTGGAACAGGGTATGTACATCCATCAAAGCATAAAAGATAGAGGAATTTTGTTAGATGTAGTTGCAACTGCTCTGTTAGCATGTATGCAAAATGTGGAAGCATAGACAAGGCACGGGAACTGTTTGACGGATTGCCTCAAAGAAATGTGGTTTCCTGGACTGCAATGATTGCTGGATATGAACAAAATGGTTTTGTTGAAAAGGCTTTAGAAACTTTCAAGCAAATGCAATCGGCAGGTGTAAAGCCAAATTCCACGACCATTGCTACTATCCTCCCTGCCTGTGCCAAAATGGGAGATTTGGAATAGGGTATGGACATTCATCGAAGCATAAAGGATAGAGGAATTTTGTCAGATGTTGTAGTTGCAACTGCCCTGGTAGACATGTATGCAAAATGTGGAAGCATAGACAAGGCACGTGAACTATTTGATAGAATGCTTGAAAGAAATGTTGTCTCGTGGACTGCAATGATTGCTGGATATGCACAAAATGGATTTGTCGAAAAGGCTTTAGACACTTTCAAGCAAATGAAATTGGAAGGCATAAAGCCAAATTCCACAACCTTTGCCAGCATCCTCCCTGCCTGTGCAAAAATGGGAGCTTTGGAATAGGGTATGGACATCCATCAAAGCATAACGGATAGAGGAATTTTGTTAGGTTTTGTACTTGCAAATGCCTTGCTTGACATGAATGCAAAATGTGGAAACATGGACAAGGCTCATGAATTGTTTAATACCATGCCGCAAAGAGATGTGATCTCATGTGAACAATCAACATGCGCGTAAAGAGATGTGATCTCATGTGAACAATCAACATGCGCGTATACGGGAGGAAGGGATTGCTGCTACAAAATTGAATGCTCACTCCTCAATCACAGTTCTATGGTTTTACGAGATTAAACTAGGGCAATTAACCACCACATGTATATTTTTTGCAACATGAAATTAAAAACTAGGACAATTTGAATCTACCTCCTGCGTGGGATTGTAAGCAATGCCACAAATGCCTTCGACGCGAGTTTGATGTTCTTGGGGGTTGAAGTCGCCACGGATGCCTACGCGGGATTGCAATGCACAAATGAATTCCCCTCTTCTTTTTTTTTAAGTAATGGTCGTTGTCGTCAAAATTACGATGAACTCGAGCACTTTTTTGAAAAAAAGAAAATTCTCATTGCTAATGCCTTCTTCGTCAAAACCAAATGGGAAATTGCCATCAGAATTACGATGAATGCAGACATTTTTTCAAAAAAAATAAAAAATTTGGCCACAATATACCTTCTCCATCGGAAACCTCAGTCGGAAATCTAGTCCAAATGTATTAGTGATGGGTATCTTGGCATGATTGAGTAGAGTTGATGAGTGCAAGACCTAATATACATGTCTCCATATAGGAAGCAATTGTTAGCTTGTGACTCCATCATAGATATGTTATTTTCTAAAAGTCCATTCTCCCTGGCCTTCTTTTTCATACTTAAAGCATTGGGTTTGAATCCCTCTTGGGCTCCAACCACTTGGATCTATTTGTTCTTAGAATTTTTTTCCCTATTCTTGGTGGCTATGGGCTGGTAAGGGAAAACTTGGGATTGCATATTGAAAAGGTTTGTGGTAACATATAACATGCCTAAGAGTTTTTATATCATATTCATTGTTCCTTCATCCCCTTTGAAATTTTTTAACATATACTATAATCCTAAAAATATCCAATTTTATTTCCATAAATTAATTTTAAAAATTATCTTTCATGAAAATCACTTCATGTGAATAATCAATATTTATAATCCCTCATAAATACTTTTGTAAAAAAAAAATTTAGTTACAACACAATGTGTAAGAAATAAAAAAAATTGATAGTTTGAGTTTCTTAATAAATTTATCTAAAAAAATAACAGTATTGATACACCTTTAAAAGATTGTAAATTTAATTGAAGTGACAAACACAACAATATGGATTCTATCACACAACAACTTCAACAAAAGAACACCTATCCAGAACAAAAGAACACTTCTAGAAAACAAAGGAAAGCTTAAATTCTATCATAAAGTTCATTCAAACACTAAACACAACAATAACCCTTTCTAATCATCAAGAAACCCCTTAAGAAAACACATATATAACACGCGTAGGAAAAGAGAGTGGATACAAGATTCACACTCAATCAAACAATCTAGAATTTCATAATATCAATCATTGCCATTCAAAGCCAATAAATAAGTATTTTCCTTACTCGCAACCAAAAAGATTGAATGATAATTGCATACAGATATAAATTACTACCTTGGGTCCTACAAAGACAAACAAGACCGAAGCAGATTGATGAAGAACAACGATACATATGCAATCCACAAACCACCAAAAGATGTCAATTAGCAATAAAAAGATTCAACAAGAGAATTTCTCAGCCAAACTCTCGTTCATATATCAAGCAATTCCTCAATGAAAGAAGAATCCACAAGCAATAGGCTGCATTCTTAAATCAATCAACTTCTCCAAAAATTCCCATACCATTTTCTTGAGAAACTTGTTACAACCCCAAAAGAAAACTTCTTATTTTTTAAAATTATGTTGAAAATAACCATTAAAACTTCCCCAAATCCTACAAAAACTTTCCCATTAAGACAAACAAACTTCCACCATGAAAATCCCCCAAAAACCACAAAAATAGTAACATTAAATTAATATCTCACTCGAAAATCAAAATAAAAATAATATTTAATTTTCAAAACAAAACATATCTTTAATATTTATTTCCAACTCACAAATCTAACTTTCCACCGATAATTAATTAAAAATTAAAATAATTAATAATAATATAGATGTATTTATCAAATGGAAATATGAACACATTAAAATATTTAATTAATTAATTAATTAATTATTAATATTATCATCCACTTAGGTTATTTTTATATTAATATTGAATACACATTAATTATACCACCACTAAATAATAATTAACCCCAAGCTTAATAATTAATATGATAACAACACAACACAAAAACTGACAAAAGGATACTTGGGCATTGACTTGATGACAATTCGATAAGGTAAGATGACACTAGACAATTGTCCCTAATTCGGGACAATGGATAGGGCTAAGAATAATTTTAGGCCTTAAATTCTATCTCCATTATCACCATTGGGAATAAAGACATGCTTAGACCTGTGAAGCTAGGTGGAGTCGATGTCTAGTACTTGCATCCTGCTTAACACAAAATGTCTAGCCAAACATATATAAACATATAAACCAATTCAAATCTAGGGAAAAGAAATCATGACATTGCACGACTCTCATGAATAAAAAATGCGATATCATTCCTTCCACTCTTAATTATAGTAAAGCATCATGAAATGATCTAGTCTAAACATTAAATCTATATTGTTATCACCTTTGTTAATTTATTCCATCTCCACAAGTGTCTCCTTAAACACGAGTTAGCACATCATAACAATAATATCAAACCATCATCACATACCATAACCATAAAGAAACATAACTGAGCACATAGTACATCAATAACATTGGTATGCCCATAGAATAATACATAGTAATAAACATGTCTAATAGTGTCTGACATCATGATTAGTCCAACCACATAGATGAAAATGAAGTATCCAGACACATAAGCAAAGTAATCCACACAAAGAAAGTCAAACATAAGTCTGTCAAGTCAAACTAGGAAACAACCAAACAAAACATGGAAGGGTACTACAAATTTAATTTATTTTTAAAAGAAATATTGACATCATTTTAAGTTATATACAATTTAAGTTTATTTGTGTTTGTATTTTAAGTTATGGACAATAAGAGAAGATATTAGATTTATTGATATATATGATTTATTGTAAAATTTCAAATCTAGGCCCAACCAATTTGATGGTATTAGGAAGAGGCTATGTTAAGTCCATCTCAACACAATCTCTTGATTGTACACGTAATCTAGCCCATTTTTTAGTATGTTGTTTTCACCATAGAACTCTAACCAGTTGAGAAGAAATGTATTGTAGGAAGCGACACAAATTCAAGTTTAAGAATTGGAATTCTACCTACATATGGTATTTAGATTTTGATACTCCTTTTGGATGGAAGTCAAAATCTTAGGCTTGAATAAAGCAGATTTGACCATAGATAATGCATGTACCATATTGTAAAGAAACTCATGCATGGTCTGGGTCAATGAAAGTATGACATGTATCCTTTTCCTAGCCCCCTAATATTTTCTAAAATCCATCCCTTTGATTTCTAATCATTTCAAGTGCATTTAAAAAAATCATCTTTAGAAGGGATTCCTTTGAGGAAAAATAGTATAGTGGTTTTAGCTTTACAATGAGAGATAGCTTCAACAATATTCATCTAGGAGTTCAAACAAAAATACTTTACCTTTCATATTTTGCAAGGTTGGGGTTTAAGAAGACTTGTTGTTTTGTATGTTCTTAGATGGGCTATTTTGGCAGCACTTTGCAAATTTCTAGGCAAAGTGATATGGTATCTTGGCACGATTGAGTAGAGTTGATGAGTTCAAGACCTAATATACACATGTATCCATATAGGAAGCAATTGTTAGCTTGTGACTCCATCATAGACATGCTATTTTGTAAAAGTCCATTCTCCTTGGGCTTCTTTTTCATGCTTAAAGCATTGGGTTTCAATCCCTCTTGGGCTCCAACCACTTGGATCTGTTTGTTCTTAGAATATTTTTCCCTATTCTTGTTGGCTATGGGTTGGTAAGGGAAAATTTGGGATTGCATATTGAAAAGGTTTGTGGTAACATATAACACACCTAAGAGTTTTTCTATCATATTCATTGTTCCTTCATCCCCTTTGAATTTTTTTAACATATTACTTAAATTATCCAATTTTATTTCCATAAATTAATTAAAAAAAATTATCTTTCATGAAAATCACTTCATGTGAATAATCAATATCTATAATCCCTCATAAATACTTTTGTAAAAAAATACTTTGTAAGACATGCTAGTTACAACACAATGTGTAAGAAATAAAAAAAATTGATAGTTCGAGTTTCTTCTTAATAAATTTATCTAAAAAAATAACCTTATTGATACACCTTTAAAAGATTGTAAATTTAATTGAAGTGACAAACACAACAATATGGATTCTATCACACATCAAATTCAACAAAAGAACACCTATCTATAACAAAAGAACACTTCTAGAAAACAAAGGAAATCTTCAATTACATCATAAAGTTCATTCAAACACTAAACACAACAATAACCCTTTCTGATTATCAAAAAACCCCTTTAGAAAACACATAACACACATAGGAAAAGAGAGCAAATACAAGATTCATGCTCAATCAAACAATCCATAATTTCATAATATCAATCATTGCCATTCAAAGCCAATAAATAAGCATTTTCCCTACTCACAACCAAAAAGATTGAAGGATAATTGCATACAGATATAAATTACTACCTCAGGTCCTACAAAGACAAACAAGACTAAAACAGATTGATGAAGAATGACAAAACAGATGCAATTCACAGACCACCAAAAGATGTCAATCAACAATAAAAATATTCAACAAGAGAATTCCCAACCAAAATCTTGTTCATATTTCGATCAATTCCTTAATGAAAGAAGAACCCACAAGCAATAGGTTGCATTATTAAATCATTCAACTTCTCCAAAAATTCCCATACCATTTTCTTGAGAAACTTGTTACAACCCCAAAAGAAAACTTCTTTTTTAAAACTATGTTGAAAACAATCATTAAAACTTCCCCAAATCCCACAAAAACTTTCACATTAAGACAAACAAACTTCCACCATGAACATCCCCCAAAAATCACAAAAATAATAACATTAAATTAATATCCCACTCGAAAATCATAATAATAATAATATTAAAATTTCAAAACAAAACATGTATTTAATATTTATTTCCAACTCACAAATCTAACTTTCCACCGATAATTAATAAAAAATTAAAACAATTGATAATAATATAGATGTATTTATCAAATGGAAATATGAACACATTAAAATACTCAATTAATTAATTAATTAATTATTAATATAATCATCCACTTAGGTCATTTTTATATTAATATTGAATACACATCAATTATACCACCACTAAATAATAATTAGCCCCAACCTTAATAATTAATATGATAACAACACAATATAATAACTGGCACAATGATACTTAGGCATTTCCTTGATGGCAATTTGATAAGGTAAGATGACACACAAGACAATTGTCCCTAATTCAGGACAATGGATAGGGTTAAGAATAATTTTGGGTCTTAAATGCTATCTCCATAATCACCATTGGGAACAAAGACATGCTTAGACCTGTGAAGCTAGGTGGAGTCGATGTTTAGTACTTGCATCACGCATAACACAAAACGTCTAGCCAAACATATATAAACATATAAACCAATTCAAATCTAGGGAAAATAAATTATGACATCGCATGGCTCTCACGAATAAGAAATGCGATATCATTCCTTCCACTCTTAATTATAGTAAAGCATCATGAAATGATCTAGTCTAAACATCAAATCTATATTGTTATATCACCTTTGTTAATTTATTCCATCTCCACAAGTGTCTCCTTAAACACAAGTTAGCACATCATAACAATAATATTAAACCATCATCACATACCATAACCATAAAGAAACATAACCGAGCACATAGTACATCAATAACATTGGTATGTCCATAGAATAACACATAGTAATAAACATGTTCAACATTGTCCGACATCATGATTTGTCCAACCACATAGATGAAAAGGAAGTATCCACACACATAAGCAAAGTAACCCACACAAAGAAAGTCAAACATAAGTCTGTCAAGTCAAACTAGGAAACAACCAAACAAAACATGGAAGGGTACTACAAATTAAATTTATTTTTAAAAGAAATATTGATATCATTTTAAGTTATATACAATTTAATTTAATTTGTATTTGTATTTTTCTTTCTTTAATATAATTTTTATTATCTTTTTCCCTTTTGTTTTTCTTTATAGATGAACATGGCAAAGGGCGCCACTCCTATTATAGAGTTTGTATCATAGTATCCAAGATATCAAATAATTGCTTTGGCTGCAACTCCGACTAGACCTAGGGTTTGGACTCTGGGTTGCAGGGTCATAGGCTCTGACATGGGGATGTATGCAGGTTCTCCACGTAGGTAAGCGATTAACTTGGTTTGTGTGTAGGTTGCTCTCCTAGCGTTCTTCTCTGTCGTCGCCTTGCTTTCCCTTGTGCGAGCAGTAAATGCTATTCAATGGAGATCTCTTTTGGAGGCGCCGAAAAACCCAGTGAAGATGTTCCATTTAAAGCCAAGACATTCAAAGATGCGGTTACTCTTTCATCTCCCTCTATCGACGAAGGTGTGAGGCTTGTTACAAACTTTAATGGCAGCCCCTGTGGAGAAGGTAAGGACCCTCACTCTGCTCAGGATTCCATCTCCATTTCCCCTAATGATTTAATGTGTAAAGAAATTAATATGGAAAAGAATAGGCTTAAAGATACAACAATTTTTTTTGCAACTATAGATGTGGATAAATGTCCTACACGTAAATTTATGGATGATAGGATAAGAAATGTTTGGAACATTAAATTAGGTTATCTGGTCTCATTCTGTAGGCTCATTCAAAAAGGATTGTTTGTAATTTTCTTTAAGGATCATAAAATGCAAAAATAAGTGCTTAGTAAACAATATTGGTCTATCGGAAAATGCACATTTCGTGCCCTAGAATGGTCACCAGAAGAGGTTAATGAGGAAATACTTGCACTCTCGTGCCCTAGATGGGTTTTAATTCAAGATGTGCCTCCATTGTTGTGGAGATTCATACCTCAAATCGTTGAACCAATAGGAAAGGCTATTCGGGTTGATAATTCATCCTCGCTTATTCAGCATCTGGATGCTAGGGTATTGATTTCAATCAACCCTGGTTGTGATTTCCCCAAAACGGTTAACATCAACCTAGAATCCGAAGTTGTTACATGCCCTGTTGAAATCCTTGGTGGGGTGAATGCGTGCTTTCTCTATAGGAAAGAGGGGCATATTCGCAAGAATTGCCTGATTATTAACAAATTCAAGGGTTCAAATAGACCTCAAAGTCAATCCAATAACTCGCAACCTATTCATGCGAAGCACATCTCAAAAATGGAAAACCTTAATGCCATTAGTAAAAAAATCAATAATCTCTTAACTGGAGAAAATTCTAAACCCCAGGAACCTAATAAAATATTCAATTCAGGTAACTCTGGAGTTGTCCCCACCCCTCACTCTATGATCTTAGATGCTCTAAAATAGATGAATGAGAATTCGCAGGATGAGTTTTAGATTGTGGGGAAAAACACTAAGAAAAGAAGGAGGAAAAATGCTCAACAATTAGCCTTGGAAAAAATTAGGGCAAATGTACCTAATAATTCAAGTTATGCAATTAACAAAATGAATATGGATAGCAATTTAATATCGCCTATGGAGGATGATGTGCATGAGGTCCCCCTAGAGATGAAATTCTCTAGCTTTGCCTCTAGTGATAATAACCTTGGAATACAGAATCCTAAAGATAGGGATGGTGTGAGTGGTGAGCTGAGTAGGGGAGGGAGCCAATCTAGGGGGATGAATAAAGCTTCCCATAGAAGTTCGGTAGACATGGATGTCTCATTTGAGATTGATTCATCAAAAGACTCTCCAAATATCACCGAGACAGATCCTTCCTCCCTTACTAAACCCACCCCTAACGTGATCTCTGTCATTCCCCCAAAGAAGTTTGTTGAATTAAAGGATACTTGTGTGATTGAGGTCATTGTTTCTGACCCTAAGGCTGGTGGAGCTAATTCCCTATCTAGTGATGTTGTTAATTTAGACCTTCCAGATAGGTTGAAGGCATTTGAGCCTAGTTCTGAGACCCCGGAGACCCCCAGTCAGGGGGACAATAGGAAGGCTTCTGAGGTTGAGGATGAGGATTAGGGTGAAGAGTGCACAAGAGAAGAAGGAGAATGGACAATGGATAATGAAAAACCCATGGCAATTCCTAGAAGAAGAAGGGGTAGACCTCTGGGATCCAAAAATAGGGGTGCTAAAAATAGAAGGAATAATGAGGAGAGAAAAGATCTCCCAAGATGCTTTAACAAGTTTAAGGCATCCAAAGAATAAAAATAATACACCGGGTTAAGATGAAGTGCATCTCTTGGAACATTAGGGGTCTGGAATCTCCAGACAAGAAACAAATTGTCAGAAAGTTTTTCAATCAGCATAAGAACATAGATTTTATTATGTTTCAAGAACTCAAGGCTGTCAAGTTTACCCTGGAAGTCAATCTAGAATTTATATGGAAATACTCTATCAAGGTTTTCTCAAAGCATGACAAAGGTAGAGGAGGTGTTGGAATACTTATTAACCCCAAATGGAAGGAGCACATAGTGAACCGAGGTTGCTCGCCGTGTAACAGAGTAGTCTAGGTGTCCTTAGAAGATAATGGAATCAGATTTGGAATATGTTTGGTCTATACCTCCAATGACTACAGAGAGAGAACTGAAATGTGGGATTGGATCGCTGCATTGCCGGATATTCCTTGGATTGTTGGGGGTGACTTTAATATGGTTGAAACTCGTGAAGATAAAAGTGGAGGTATCCCTATAGAATGTAAAGGGATGGAGAAATTAAATTGGGAGATAATGAAAAGCCGAAAGAAACTGTTCGACCCCTTGTTTTGCAATAAGAAAGATAACACCAAAATTTGGTACACTTGGTGCAACTATCAGAGAGGAAAACATAGGATATATTGTAGGCTGGATAGATTCTATGTTAACAGAGAGCACTTCTCCTTTGACCTTGGCAAGAATGGAAATCCCGTGATAGTTTATCCGACCACACTTTCAGACCACCATCCTATCATTTCATAGATTAGGCCCAGAGATTCCTCCGAGGGACAAGGAACTCCCAAAGATAAATTATTTCTAAACTCCAACCTTTTAAAAGACATAGATGTGTTGAGTGTAGTCAAGATTGTCAGGCTGTTTAACAAGAGTAATAGATTGTTGAACTCTAGTGTGGACAGATGGAATTAGAATGTCAATAGTTGGCAGGTGCTGCTTCAAACCATAGGGCAAAAGAAAGCCAAGGATTATAGGTGGAAAGAGAGAGCAGTATCTCACAAACTTCACTTATGTGAGGCTGAGATCCAAGACAATCCTTGCAATGTTGAACTTCCTCAAAAAGTATCCCTGGCTAGGGATAACCTCAGAAATCATCAACAGACTAAGACCAGAGGGGCCATGATCAGGGCTCGGGCTCATTGGATGCAATTCAGGGATAAAGGATCCAAGTTCTTCTTCAATATGCTGAAGCAAAAATAGTGTAGAGAACAAATTGATAGGATTTGGCTAGAGAACAGAGAAATAAAGGATCTGGAGGATATCAAGGAGTCATTCTTTCAATTCTACAAAGGTCTCTTCACATCTAAAGATTCCACTAATTCCTGGGAGGCAAGAGAAAAATGCAGAAGGATTCTCCCCTCCAATATTTCAATGGGGGATGCACATACATTAAGGGGGCCCATCACTGTGCAAGAACTAAAAGGTGCCATTAAAAGCCTGAATAATGATAAATCTTCGGGCCTGGATGGTCTGATGGTAGAGTTCTACAAAGCTAATGAGGATTGGGTTTGTCATGACCTGTATGAGCTTTACTTTGAGGCTTTTTTCATTGGTTCCTTAGGGGAATGAATAAATAGTGGGATTATCAAATTACTTCCCAAAGATGGAGACAAGTCTCTTATAAAAAATTCGAGACCGATAACACTTCTTAATGTATCTTACAAAATATTGGCTAAGACCCTTGTGATCAGATTGGAGAATATACTTCCTAAGTTCATTTGCTCCATGCTAATAGGCTTTATCAAAGGAAGATATATCATTGAAAATCTAATTACCAGTTAGGAAGCCATGGAATGGGTGAAGGCTTCAGGACAGAACGCGACCATGTTTCTCCTAGACTTCGAGAAAGCATATGACAGGGTAGAATGGGGGTTCATTCTGATTATGTTAGAAACATTTGGTTTTCCAACAAAATTTTGTAAATGGGTGATAGTTCTACTCAAAGATGCTTCGGCCTAGGTGGAAGTTAACGGTTCCCTATCACAGAACATTACTCTAGGCAGATCTATTAGACAAGGTTGCCCCCTAGCCCCTGCTCTCTTCGTTATTGTAGCCGATGCTCTGTTTTACATTCTAAGAGACTCTACTATCTCTCCTAAAGTTCAGGGGGTCCAACTTCCAAATGGTGAGGAACTGATCAATGCACAATTTGTTGATGACATGCCACTCTTTATAGCAACCAGTAAATAGAATATGGAGGCCCTAGAAGGAAAAAACAAATTCCTAGGAGAAATATCAGGGGCTAAAATCTCTCAGAGCAAGTCTACCATGCTTGGGTGGGAGGAGCGACCTCTTGAGTGGCTACAACAGTTTGGGATCCAATGGGGAGGGCCCAATAACATAGTCAGATACCTAGGAATTCTGTTTGCCATATCTCCATCCCTCAAAGAGATGTGGCATTGGGTTAGAAGCAAGATAGAAAAAAAGCTTAACAAATGGGATAATAGGTATCTCTTGCTCACCAGGAGAGTTCAGGTGTGTCAAAAAGTTCTCTCCTCATACAACATTTACTACTCCTCAGTATGGATGTTCCCCAATTACCAGATCCTAGAGATACAAAAAACCATTAGAAACTTCCTTTGGTCTGATGGAAAAGGTAAAAAGAAGATGCACTCTGTGAAATGGGAATGGTGTTATAAGGACAAGATTCTGGGAGGGATAGGACTAAAAGACTTGAGAATCCAAGGGATTTCTCTTGTAGCAAAATGGATATTCCAGGCACTAGATGGTAATGAACCTTGGAAGGTTTTGGTTAGGAATAACATTTTGAGGGTTGTACCAAAAAAGGCCAAATCTTGGAAATCCCTACCTTTTTGTGACCTTGTGGTTGGAGACTTCGCAGTCTTAGTACAAGGGTCGAATGTCTTCAAGTCTATCTAGAAGGCCTTGGATAGTATTAAGCCCTTCATCAACAATAATAGAGTTAGCAACAATGAGCTAGTCCATGGAGGTAGATCCATTTGGTGGAACCTCTTGCACTCTTCCAAACCATTGGCACTTATGTAGGGGTGCTCTACCAAAGCATGGGTGGCAAAAGGCATTTGCTGCTTTAAAGACATTGTAGACACCTAAAATTGTCATGTCTAATTAAATAAATATTTTATTTATTTAATTACTTTAGCCTAATTCTTCTATTAATTAAATAAATCTTTATTTATTTAATTAATTCATTTATCCTCTGCTAGCCTTATTTCTCATTTAAATAAATACTTTTATTTATTTAAATTATCCTTTTTCCTAAATTAAATAAATATTTTATTTATTTAATTGGTCCCACTTCTTCTATTAATTAAATAAATCTTTATTTATTTAATCAATTCATTAGCCTTTTCTACCCATGACACATGTCATTCATCTCTTAATTCATACACTACCTCCCCTTTCATTATTTTATTATTTCCTCTACCTACCCTCTAATCATAGCCAACCTCCTTTTACACCTCTCAATCTTATCCCTCCATTTCTTATGGTGTCTTCTATATAAGGAGATGCTTCCTTCATTATCAAACCCTAACTAACTACTTGATCAATTAACTACCCGACTATACACTACGCTTTTCATATGCGATCCTACTTGCAACCACATTTCGTTCTTTGTTGAGCTCTTGTGCACACATAAAATCTGAGAGCAAATATATCAAGCAAGATCAATGGAGATAGGAAGAATGGAGATTCAAACCCTATTGGACATGTGATGGTATAATCTTTGTGATTTCATTTGATTTGCATTGTCTTAGGTAATCTTCATATGTTATGGTGGATCTTTGTTGTTGTTAGGCTAGGGTTTTTGTGGTTGAATCTATTTTAGTCTTTCAATATTATTATTGTTGTATCCATTTTCACCATATACATTTTGGCATGCCTGATGGGACTCTTGTCCCTTTTGCATTTAACATCCTTGTTGCAGATTTTGTGTTTTTGAAGTTGCAGATCTGACATTTCCAACAACATTTTGATATTTTTGCGTCTGCGTACTTTCGGATCACATTTTTGATTTTCTATCGCATCTGTGACATCTGGAATCATGTCTGCATCTTCGACATTATTTCACTTTTTTTGCAGATTGCAGGATCGCGTCTGTGTTCCCGAATCGCGTCTATGAACCTCTAAACTGCGTCTGTGTTTCTGGCAGTATTTTCATTTTCCAGATTGCAGGTTTTCATTATAAGAGCGTCTGTGGGCAATTTAATCGCATCTGTGCGATCTAGTCGCGTCTCTGATCATTTTAATCGCGTCTGTGCTCTGCAGGATTTTTTGTTTTGCATTTTCTTTTGCAGAAACGCGTCTCTGAGGTGTTAAAACGTGTCTGTGTTGTGGAATTGCATCTATGTAGGGTGGAATCATGTCTATGTAAGGTAAAATCGCGTCTGTGTTTTCAAAAAAAAATAAATTTTTTTTTTTTTTTTTTTTTTAGGTTTTCATTTTTCGCCATTTGGTCTTGCATTTAATGTTTCAGATCTGGTTTATTTTGAGCTAACATCTTCAGATCTAGCTAACGAAATTGGTGCAGCTTGTCTTGAAAACAAAATCATTTTGTTGAAGGTCCCTATTTTCACAAAGTCTTTTGGGTTTAAAATTTACCTAACTTGTGTGTTTGTAGGAAGGGGTGATCATTTGAAACAATCCAAATTACTAACAACTCTTTGTTGCAGGACCTTGTCAAGGGTTTTGGATTTTTATTGTGTGCCTTGTTTTCATAGACTAGCAAACACTTCAATTGGTGCACTAAAATTGAACCATTGTCTTTTGTGTCCTGAGCAATAGGCTCTTTTTGTTTAATCTTTAGAGGGCCTGTCTTCCTGTGTGGTCATTAGGACTACTAGTGAGAAGAGAATGACCCAAGTGGTAGAAAAAGAAAAGCCATCTTCTTCCAAACCAGTATAAATAACTGTATTCATGGTGAAAACTATGAATAACGTGTGCTGATTAGTTCATACTGACACTATGTCTCCCCATAAACCCATTTGATCAAATTTATTTGATTAGTTGTAGGGCGTAACCCCTACTAGCTGGGAGCCTTCTGTATTTACAGAGCTGAAAGTGTCGCATGTATGGCCACATGAGCGGATGCCCTTACTAACACCTTTTTGTTTTAGAAGCCCAAATCCTTCTAGTTGTTGGGGCAGGAGGTCGGACCTCTGGTAGCGGCCCACACACATACAATTCTTAGTAGAGATACAAAGTTCGCCACGGGGAGTTTTCATGGGGACTGATGCTTGGCTGACCCGAGAAGTGAGTGCTGAGGGTGGAGCCAGTGAGGTCAAGCATCTAAGTATCCACTTTGAATAGCATAGCCTCGAGGGTAAAACCTCATGTGAGATCACCAACTATTGTCTTGGCCAGCCATAAGAATTGTGCTTGACTTATTTTAAACATTCAAACATTCAAGACCAAACAACAAAACCTTGTGTCTTTTGTGTCTTCAAGTGTATGCAAAACAATTTTACATCAAACAACACACTTTTCTTTGAGTCATTTTGTCTAGACACTTGCAAACATTGAGTCTTCATCAACACTGTGTCCTCTTGTCATGAAAAATAGTCAAACATTCAGATTTGGTCACAAAATAACTTCACAGATTGGAAAAAATTGCACAAATTTTGCAAAAACATGTCTATGTCTGATATAACCGCGTCTGTGTTGTATAGCCGCGTCTGTGAAGGGCAACAACACGTTTGTGTTCTTAGTATCAACATTGCATTTACAAAGTCTCAGAATCGCGTCTATGTTAAACAAAACCACGTCTGTGTCAAGAAATCGTGTCTGTGCAGTATACAAGTGCGTCTATGCTTAGAATTGAAAAACTTTTACAGTCCAGCAAACAAACATAGTCAGTTTCAGAATTCTTGAGCTTCCTAGGTTATTTCTCCAAGGTTTTCATCTAGCAGTCAACCTATCTTTGGGTTTGACAAAGTCCATCATTGCTTTACACCTTGCATTACATACACAGTTTTCTAAACTTGAGTCAAAAGGTCACTTGCTTGTCCTCATCATACTTTGTCAACGCACTACATACAACAACATTTTGCTAAGTGGTCCCTCATCAAGGTCTATCACCTTTGGGTCTCATTTGGTCTTACTTAGTGTCAAGGTCAACTTACCTCATCAAGAGAAACTATCCTCTCTTTGGAAGCCACACCTACTCTACTACATACATACTTGGTCTTACACTTTGGACATTGCAAGTACACCTCAGATTCATTTACATTCCATCCAACTCTTGGTCTTCCATACTCTTTCCATTTTCATCTAGTCTCACACATCTTGGTCAATACCTAGTTCATGGTTGAAACCCATTCCCAAAAATCTAGGAGAGAAACTAAAGAGGCTCAAGAGTCTGCAAACATGAGTGCCTATGAGTATGACAATGATATCTTTTTCAATTCTGATTATACTACATTACCTGACATGGATGCCTATAGAAAAATTCCAAATGTTGAGCACATGGACACTACAAACAACAATGATACACACAATGACAATATGGACAACTTTTCGGTACATTCAACAAAAGTGGAAGACACCATTATGAATCCCCATTTCAATCGATTGGTTGAGGAAATAATGAGGAGAGATAGACAATACTTTCTACAAGTGATGGCACAAAGTGGAGCCAAGATACCTCATGATTTTGACATGTCTCAAATAATGGAAAATCAACCTTTGCAACAAACTCACTCCACCATGGATCAAAGGAGGCTTAATAGTGGAGGCAATAGAGGACCACATATGGTGCCTGAATCACCATCATCTTTGTTTCAAAAACTAGAGGTCCCACATACACATGGTCAAGCATATGATACTCACCTTTGCAGACCATTATGGAAGTCTTATGCAAAGAAATATGCTCAATCACATACCAATGCTAAGGATTAACCACCAAAGCAATTGGATATTCAAAGGCATGCTCAAAATTTGGACACAAGGAAACCCCGTGTCAAATTTTGGGACAACACACTAGAACAAACTCATGACATGCCTGTAGAGTATGGTATACATGGACAAAGCAGATATTTTGTTCCTCAACATGAATCTATACCAAGTGGTCCATATACGCAGCATCATTATAGACCTCCTCCATATGAACATGTGTATGATAAATATCATCCATATATGCAACATGCTCCTCCTCCAATTGGTGCCTCAAGCATGGGGTATGGTCCAAGGAGTTGATCTCCACCTAAGAACAATTTGGAGCAACAAATCAGGGACTTACAAAAGAAAATGGAGGACATAAATACATCGAAGCCAATTTACACAATGAGAGACATATGTCCTTATCCATTTGACAAGAGCATTCCAATGCCTCCATTTCCTACACACTTTGTGACGCCTAAGTTTGATAAATATAGAGGAAAAGGGGATCCTAAGGCACACATAAGATAGTTTTTCATAGCTTGCATTGAGGTAGCAGCGAAAGAGACATATTTGATGAGATTATTCCCACAGAGCTTAGGTGATCAAGCTATGGAATGGTTCTCCCAACTTCCACCTGGTATTAAGTCATGGGGTGACTTAGCAGAGGCATTTATTCAACATTTCTCCTACAACATAGAGACAGACATATCAATCACTACTTTGTGCAACACCAAGCAAAAGGATGGAGAGTCTTTTGCATCATTTTTACAAAGATGGAGGAATCTAGCCAACAGATGCTCTTGTGAAATTCCACAAAAACAAATGGTAGAGATGTTCACCCAAAATGTCAACAAAGACATTGGTTATGATCTAAGAAAAGCTTGTTTGTCCACCTTCAAGGACGTCATTGAAAAAGGCTTAGTAACAGAAAAGGTCCTAATTGAACAAGGAGTCGTTAAAATATTCAAAGAAAACAAAGATGACTTTAAAGGAAAAGATAAGCCAAGATTTTGGAATAGAAACAAGAACACAGTCAATGATGGTGTTGTTGATGCCAATACAATGCGACCCAAATTCATTTTTTCGAGATCAAGTTCTACAAACAATCAAGTGAATACTCAAACAACTTCCAAATCACGAAGGAAGTACACTCCATTGGGAGAACCACTTGAGTCAGTTTTCAAAAAGCTAGTGGCAAACAAGGTAATCACAATTCCAGATTTTCCTCCATATGAGCCAAAGGTGAAACCAAATTGGTGGAATGATGATGAATATTGTGAATTTCATAAGAGCAAGGATCATAAGACAGGAAATTGTCATCGATTGAAGAACATCATACAAGATCTCATTGATAGAGGTGACATTGAGATTGAAGGACACTCATCCAATCAGGAACATGAGATGTTTAAAGAACCTTTCCCAGAACATGACAAGGGAAAAGCTAAAGCCACAAATGATCAAACCAACTATACCAGAGCATCTTATAACTATGATTCAACTATCAATCACATTTCGATGGACAATCATGTCTGTACCCTTATCATCAAGGACAAAATGTCTGAGAATCCTACCCAAAGACCTAAGATTGTCCTAAAAGGCATTGGATCTTCTTCTGAACCTATCTCTGAATGCAATGTTACAACTCGTCGAGGAAAATTGACTTTGCAAGGTAATACTCTGGCTAAAAACACTGCTTCCTCATCAGCCAAACCTAAGTATGACCTTGTAGAACAGTTAGGGAAGACACCCACGCTCATCTCCATACTTGAGCTCTTGCGCATATCTCCTGCACATAAAGCAATTCTTAATAAAATATTGAGAGAAACTTCCATCCCCACTGATCTGAATGTGGACCAGTTTCAAGCCATGGTGGGATACCTTTCCATTCCACACTCTCTTACATTCACAGAAGCTGATGACGCCTCCGTAAGTCAACCACATAATGCACCTTTACACATTGAAGCCTGCATACACAAACATCGCATAAAACGAGTCCTGATAGATGGAGGAGCAGGTCTAAACATGTGTACATTGAGCACTATTAAACAATTGGGATATTCTGATAAAGCTGTGAATTCTACAAACAAAATTACCATCAAAGCATATGATGATGAAGAGTGTTCATCCAAAGGCACAGTCACCTTCTCTCTCAGAGTTGGGCCAGTTACAAAAGATGTGGTTTGTGAAGTCCTAGACCTTGATCTCACATACAACATACTCTTGGGATGCCCATGGATTCATGAAATGAATGCAATCCCATCTACATATCATCAATGTATCAAGTTTCCACACAATGGAGTTGAAGTGATTGTCAAAGCGGATCCAAATCCATTCATATATTGCAACAATCTGCGACCTCGATCACAAATAACAATACCAGTCAATCAAGAGGCTATTCCATCTTCATCATACGTGGATCCAGAATCATTGAAAGCTTCTACATCAAAACAAGCAGAGATCAAAGAAAAGATCAAGATTAGAGACCTGGGATGTGGTGAGTATATCTTTCATGTTGATCAACTCCCATTATCTCCTAAGACATTTAGTCGACAAGAACATCCTACAAATAATTTGCAATGCCAAGGAAGTGGGTGTGAACCACCTAGTGTTGTGGCTACTAAGTCTAAATGCAAATCTCCTCTAGTGGTGCAAGCATCTCTTGATATCAACAGTCCTGAGAGTGGTTCCAACAAAGAATCTATTGAGAATATCGCCAACCCTCTTGAGAACTCATATAGCCTTACCATTTCATCCACTCATTCCATTTCCACTCCACTTCCAGACTTGGATCAATAGGAATCATAAAAGCCCTTACTCATTGGGGATCACAAATCAAGCTTTGAAAAGAAAAATCTAAAAGTCAAAAATAAAGAAAAGTCCTTCAGTCCAAATCAAAATCAAAAGATATTGGACTCTGCAAAAATCAAACTCAAGGATAAAAATCCTATGAAGCAAAAAGAAAAAGAGTTGATCTCCCCTAATATCAAAATAACTGGGGGCAAAAGTTCTAAAATTTCAAGTCAAAAAGCACACTTGTTGATCCTAAGTCTCCATCATGCTATCCTACTTTCACTTCTTTTCACAATCATAAGCCTTCATAACTCATCCACTTGTTCCACACATATCTTCCCTTCTGGCGATACATCATGGACCTTTAATGGAGCTTCCTCGAAGGACTTTGTTTTCAGGGATGCCCAAACTTCTTTAGGTGACACGTATATGGGCCTACGTAGTCCACACACTAGTAATTCTATCCCAGTTCCTTTATCAAGGAAGACAGTCACTCGAGAAACATATCATTCAGTCAAGGAACAATGCAGCTACAATCATAAGGTTAAGCCTCATACATTTGAGGTGGGTGACTTAGTTCTCAAAGAAAATCCTAAAAATCAACAAGACATAGAGAAGAAGGGCAAGTTCAAACCAAACTGGCTTGGTCCTTACATCATTATAGCAACATATGGATCTGGTGCATATCAGCTCTCAACCACAAAGGGTGAACCTTTAGAGGATCCTATCAACAACATGCACCTTTGCCGGTTTTACACATAGCTCTTCAGAATATCCTAATTCAAAAATAGAAAAAAAAATCATAAAACAAAAAAATCGTTACTTGGTGAAAACCTAGCAAACAAGCACCTTGTGATAACAAAGAAATCAAAAAATCAAAAAAGTAAAGAAAAACATTTCGTCCAATGGTGAAAACCACTTCAGTGGCACCCTGGGCAAGTACCATGGTGAAAACTGGGTCACCAGCGCCATGCATAGAGACATTGCTCCTCCCTCTTTCAGGATTCGCTTTCATCCTTTCACTTTGCACACACTCACGACCTATTCATTCATAATAAACTTACCCATTCCCATCATGGCTTGTTATTGATCTACCTAAGATTGGCTAGCCATTCATAATAATCCCTCCTTTTCATTTTTTTCCATCCATAATAAATCAGCTCCTATCTATGGCTAAGGCAAATCCTACGTCTAGTGATGGGTGTGGAACTGAGAACATCACATGTTTCGAGGAGTACAATTTCTTCCACTTTTCTTCAGTCTATTCACGCACAATCCGCAATAAAGCAACACTTGCATCACCAGTCCACAATAAAGTTTCGTCTTCTCTACAATACAATATCAGTTTCATGGATTCAACTAGTTTCAGATGAGACACAGCAGCAACAATGGGCTTCAACAAATCAAATCTTGCTAACAAACTCAGACGACATTATGGTTCAGTGCAATCTATCCTTTTTGTGAAAGTAAACATTGTGACCACAATCAAATAAGGCTTATACAAGTGACAAGAGACACTAACCTTGAGGACTACAGTGGATGTTGGTGTCGAGTCTTGGTTTTCTTTTGATTTTTATCTTTTGGTGACATGTCTTTTAGCTTTTCCAAGATGTCTTTGACTAGAGATTCTATCTCCAGGATGTCTTTGACTAGAAAGGTGAGGATGGGGTATCGTCACCTATTTTTCTTTGCTGTCTGTGGATTGTCTCTTAGTAATGCTATGACTTGTCCAAGGATATGAGGACACCGTGAGTCTAGTGTGAACTGGGGCATTCCTTATTTGTGACTATCTTATCTCCATGCAAATAGGTACAATGACTTTCTGGGTCAAACATATGCCTCGATTGTCATAACCTACTTGCCATAATAAAGCTCAATGATGATAACAGACAAGAAGCTCTTTCACTTTCATATCTTCTATTTTCCATCCCCATTTCTTGATTGACCTCCATCGTCCTTTTCAAGTCCGAGTAGCCTGCTATCACATGACTGAGTATAATGACATGCCAAAAATATTTGCATTTCATGTAGTTGCACCTACATTACCACATATTAAGCATTTCATACATACATATAGATATCACAATTGCATCACATCCTGCACACAACACATGTTAGCACATCTTACATTTTCATCACAGTTATCTATATTATCATATTCATCTGCATTTCATACATTCACAAGTGCATGCATAAACATATAAAACATAAAAGAACAAAAATATTGCATCTCCTCATGTACAGATTTGCATCCATAACATAACCATCACATAAAACATACATCATTAAACATCTCATCACATAGGTACACATGCATATAGCTGCTGCAAAGATGAATCATCTCATATATATATATAAAGTGTCATGATACAATGATGTCAAAATCATATGGCTACAATCACCCGCTGGTGTCTACATCATCATACAAAAATGGTACAATACTGATACATAGAGAGCCCTCTACGGCTATGATGAACTCCCTCCCTCGGAGGTGCCTGGCCTCGACGAAGTCTGAGCCTTAGAAGGACCCGCCCCAGGATCATCCCTCTTGTTCCCTCTATCTGGTGGTGGTGGGGGACCCATAACCCCACCACTAGACGCCTATCTCCTCTAGCTCTCTCCCGTAGCTGTCGCTGTCCGCGATGGTCTGCGGAAGCTCCTCGCCCGCTGATTTGGTGGCACTGCACCATAATAGAGATCCCACTAGTAAGCGATCTCCTCCCCTACCTGCAGGACATAGGCATATCCAACCCTTGTGTCCTCTACTGCTTGCCTCCTAGCCCTTAATGCTATCTCAACCTCTGTGTAGTGCTGAATGGCCTGGTCCCGCTCCCGCTCAGTATCTCTGAGCCACCTCTTGAGTCTATCCTTATCCCTCTCCAGCTCTTGGATCTCATTTGCCTATCCCTGGCAGATCTCCCTTAGCTCAACCAGCTCATCCTCCTCCGCCTTGGCCCCTTGTGCCTCCCCCTGTGGCTCTGCCTGTGGGTCCCCCTATACGGGTGCCTGTCCTTGTGCCTGTGCCTGTACCGGTGGTTGTACCTGTACCTGCCTCTGTCCCTGTCCTTGCACCTGTCTGGGACCCTGTGCTGCTGGCACCTGTAGTGGCAATCCACTGTGACCCCTCACAATCCGAGCCTGTCTGTCCTCTCCATCCTCCCTCCATGGTGCCACCCTCCTCTCTCAAACTGCACCCCACCTCCTCAGTCGACCTCTACCCCCATCATCTCCATCATCATCACCATCCCCACCACCATCTCTATCTAGCAGCTCTCCTGGATCTGTCAGGCGTGGGAATGGATTCTCGACCCAATACGCTGTGTACTCTGCATCCATGCCGACATTCTCGATCTCTGGCCACATATCCCAGGGTAAGGGAATCATCTCCACTAGTTGTGTAATAGCCTGATCATATGATAGCAATGGCCCAAAGTGCGCCTGATCCCTGACTGTCCGCGCATACATGCCTGAACCCTGTGGCATCCGCTGAATCCTGCCAAATTGCCTAGCCACCCTGTCAACCAGCTGCCTCTCTAGTACATAGGGCGTCCGCCCAACTAGATAGCTACTCTAGAAGGTGTATGGTAGCTCTATTGCATCATCCTCCCACTGCTCACATCCTAGGTATGACCTCCATATAACCATATCAATCTCATCTATAGCCCACCGCCAGTACTCCAACCTACCAATCCGTGGCTGCGAGGTGATCATATCATAAAAATGCATGAAACTGCATCCATGACCTCTACCTCTGAAGTGTATAGGTCATGTCACCGGTAGATGCTCATATGCCCACACCTACAGTAATGTGACTCTGCAACCTAATCCCACTGATCCGTGGTACACAAACTAATGAAGCTCATAGTATAAGTGTGTTTGCACACACGGTCCCCAGGCATATCTGGTGTGCTGTGTCACCAGTGTCTCCAATGTGCTCTCCCAGCCCACTGCCAACCCTTGTGTCGCTCTATCCGGACACAAGAACCCACTGATCACTCCTCCTACCACTGCTGGTAGTGCCAATCCTATCGCCGTCATGGTGTCCCATGCCACGTGTCTTGCCCTCATCTCCAATCCCAGATCCTGGAACACTCATCTCAGGGCATCCCTATCTCCATCTCGATCGTAAGGAATAAGCTCCCCATCGATTGGTATCCATAAAATCCTGTATACATCCTTCAGGGTGACTGTCATCTCCCCCATCGGCAAGTGGAACGTGCAAGTCTCAGAGTGCCACCTCTCAACTAGCGTAGTCAACAACCCCATGTTCGCCCAAAACTCAGGCACATACAAAATATGTCTCAATCCCATAGCCTCAATCGCAGCTCGGTCCTCGGCTGTCAACTCAGGTCGCAACCTCTGAGTTGATGGGAATCTCTCTTGTGACTCTAGCATAGGCAAATACTCTTGTAGTCAATCAAATCAATCATGTTAGTCATCGTGGCATTCACTGTTCATCACAAAATGCTACTTCTTTTTATCTAAGTGCATATGGTACTCTATCCTAGTGACACTCACTGTTCATCACAAAGTGTTGCTTCTATCCTAGTGACACTCACTGTTCATCACAAAGTGTTGCTTCTATCCTAGTGGTACTCCCTATTTATCACAAAGTACTACGTGTTTGGCACTCCCTGTTCATCACAAAGTGTTGCTCATATTGTTACTCACTGTTCATCACAAAGTAATATGTCTTGGTACTCATTGTTCATCACAAAGTTCCTTGATCTATTCTATCCTAGGGCCTCTACTTGAGTGTATCCTCTTGAGTAGTTTCATAATTGGCAACGTATGTTCTATCACAAAATTGTCAATCCTAGCCCTATTTGCTATCCTAGTCTTCCCTAGAGGACCTGCTTGAGTGTATCCTCTTAGCAGCTTATCCAATTGACAACATATGTTCATCACAGAACTGCCGATTCGGCCTAGAAGACATAAAAGTGCATTTATTGCACTACCTAAGATGCATTAATGACAACATTTATTGCAACAAAGTACAAGGAGGTTTTGTGGTACTTACCGGCTCTCCTGCCTCTGCTGGCCTTTGAAATCGGTGAACGCAATCAAATCTGTGAACCATTGCCATCGCTACTGACTGCTGCTGCTCTATCTCGCTCTGCACTCTGATCTCTTGAAGGTGTGGATGACAATGATGATGTTTTCCCCTCGTGGTCTATCTTATAGACTACCCTAGCCCTCGTCTCCTGAGTCAGTCTTCATTATCCCATGACTCTGTCACTCTATCCTATCTGGTCAGTCCATTCTAGCCTTTCTTTCTTATTGAGAGATTGTCTGCGATCTTTCCAGACATTTTTCATCCAATCTCTCGAGGGGGCATATCATTCCCATCTTGGGGCAACTTTGTATCAGTTCACATTATTTTCTTTGAAACAACGTGACAAGCTGCATTGTCTCACAGAGGGGCAAAATGTAGACACCTAAAATTGTCATGTCTAATTAAATAAATATTTTATTTATTTAATTACTTTAGCCTAATTCTTCTATTAATTAAATAAATCTTTATTTATTTAATTAATTCATTTATCGTCTGCTACCCTTATTTCTCATTTAAATAAATACTTTTATTTATTTAAATTATCCTTTTTCCTAAATTAAATAAATATTTTATTTATTTAATTGGTCCCACTTCTTCTATTAATTAAATAAATCTTTATTTATTTAATTAATTCATTAGCCTTTTCTACCCATGACACATGTCATTCATCTCTTAATTCATACACTACCTCCCCTTTCATTATTTTATTATTTCCTCTACCTACCCTCTAATCATAGCCGACCTCCTTTTACACCTCTCATTCTTATCCCTCCATTTCTTATGGTGTCTTCTATATAAGGAGATGCTTCCTTCATTATCAAACCCTAACTAACTACTTGATCAATTAACTACCCGACTATACACTACGCTTTTCATATGCGATCCTACTTGCAACCACATTTCGTTCTTTGTTGAGCTCTTGTGCACACATAAAATCTGAGAGCAAATATATCAAGCAAGATCAATGGAGATAGGAAGAATGGAGATTCAAACCCTATTGGACATGTGATGGTATAATCTTTGTGATTTCATTTGATTTGCATTGTCTTAGGTAATCTTCATATGTTATGGTGGATCTTTGTTGTTGTTAGGCTAGGGTTTTTGTGGTTGAATCTATTTTAGTCTTTCAATATTATTATTATTGTATCCATTTTCACCATATACAGACATTATTAAGGATGATAGGCTGCTTGATTGGGATACCCTCAGAGTTATATTTAACCTTCAAGGCTCCCATAAACCGACTTATAACATGCTAGAAAAAGCTTGCGAGAAACTTTACTTGCCCAAAAAGTGTAAGAATGATATTGACTGTTGTAAGGAACTTTTGTGGAATAATACCAGATTCTGTATCTAATATTAAAGCTAGCATTATATATAAGACACTAACATATGATGAAGCAATAATTTTCCATGTTAATAAATTATGGTTTGCAGATTTTTTCAATTAAACAATGGCAAAAGGTTTTTGCTAGACTGTGGTGTAGCCCTGTTGTTCCCAAAGAAAAGTGTTTTAAATGGTTTATGATTATTAACAGGTTTCTCCTTAGAAAAGATCATAACAGTTGTGATATTTGTAATATTTGCAGGGTTCTTGAATCAGTTAGACATTTTTTTTTTGAATGTAGCATTGCTAGAGAAATCTAGTTACTGTTTGGTATTGCTATTCCTAATCAATTTACTATGCTTGATGTTATAGTCAGGTATATTAAGGGTCTAAAAAAAGACACTAACCTCTTTTGGTATGTTCTTAATTATGAGATTTTATGGTACATTTGGAAAATCAAAAATGAAGATAAGTTTCAGGGCATATGTAGGGCCCTTACTGAGTCTTTTCATGGACTCACCCTTCACCAAATTCTCTCGCAGGTATCAGTGATGATGAATTTAGAAAAGAACAAATTTTTCAGGTTCATAAAAGATGGAAACGCAAGGATGTTCCTTCATGAGATGGAAAATAGATACAAATGGAAAAAGGCAATCAGAGGGAAGCAAGATGTAGACCTAGCTCTGGAATCCCTGGGAGTAGAGGTTGCCAGAGCTAGAGACCTTGTTAAAGACTAGATCCAGATGCTCACAAAAATTCTTGATGGAAAGCAAGTTGTGTGGATGGAGGGCCCCAGGGGATGGACTACATGGGTAGATGCATTGCAGGAGAAGATTCTGTGTGGATAATCGGCTGGCAACTTTAAAGATAGTGGTTTTTTGTATAAAATATTATAGTCTCATGTTATAAAAAATGTATTCCTCCATGTATATATCTTAGTAGACAATCTGCTTACTATTTTGTAAATGTGGACCGAGGGTCCAAGTAGACATTTCGGTCACTCTTTTTGTAACAACGTTTATTTACTTATATGCAATATAAAAAAAATAATTGCTTTGATTCACTACCAAACAAACTACAACAAGAAAAAACAATTATGTGTGCTAATATCTTCACCACCAAAATGACTCAAAAATAAGAGAAGGCCAAAGCCCTTACCCAGTTGTCCCCATTACATCCATTTTGCCACCTACAACATCATACTTCAGCCCTTTTGATGCTACTACAATTCCAATATTTGATATAAGGAATTCCAATCGTCCTTCACCCAGGCTTTGCATTGATCTTCATCAAATGTCGTACCAAAAATGACAAAAGGCACCAGGGAAGTATTGTGGCATTGGTAGATCCTAGGCCAACATCTGCCATCAATTTTGAAACCCTTGCCTTTGGATGCCTTTTCTAGGTAGTTGAGGACATCCCCTCTCCATTTTGGCTTCACAAATTTCTCCATGACTTTCTCCGCAACATCCCATTCTGCAAGCTCCATGACCCATGCCATGAAGACTGAAACCACATCCGCATTAGTCCTATATTTGCAATTCAAGAGTTAGATATTCATTGCCCAGAATCATATTAACTACCTCTAGCACTGTCGAAGATTGACAGTAAAATATGTTGTGCAAGCGCATGTTTGAAATTGACCCACAAAATGTCATCATTCTTTCATTCACATTCACTGCAAAGGTAGCCTCCATACTACTCTTACCACTTCTCAAACCCTACACAACTCAAGAGAATGACAATACTTTCATTCTCTCCTAGATATAAAGGCAAATAAATGTGAAACTTGAAACTTTAAAATATATTTTTGAAGGAAAAAGAACTTTTCAAACTTTTCTATGTTTGTGGAAGGGTTTTTTTAAAAAAAGTATATACAATTTAATCTTGTTTCTATTTTTCTTTCTGTAATAAGTTTTTGTTTCTATTTTTCTTTTTCTTTTTACAATGCATATGAGAAATTTGAAAGAATATTTTTTTTGGGAAAAAAGAAGATTTCTATGTTTGTGGAGGCAACTTTTTTTTTTAGTATATACAATTTAAATTTCTTTCTATTTTTACAATTTAAGTTTGATTCTATTTTTACAAGTTAAGTTTGTTTCTATTTTATACTTATCCTTTTACAATGCACATATATTAAATAATATTCTAGAAGGAAAAATAATTTTTCTATGTTTGTGTAGCAAAAATAAATTTAATTATAAAAAATACAAATTAATTTGCTATAAAAAATGGGGGAGGAAATAATTAAGGTTGAGTTTATTTATTGTGTTCATTTAAGTTCTCAAAAATAAATTATCTAATTACTTGATTTGATTTTCTATGAACATTTTGATTAATTTCAATATAACTTAGAATAATTTAATACTATAGAATAATATTCTTTAAAATAATTTCAATACAGATTCAAAAGAAAAACAATGAAATCACTCAATAATAAAATAAATCTAAATTCTTATTGACACCTAAAATTTAATGTGAGGCCTACTAGACCTAGTTTTGATTCCATTTTGATCCAACCAACTAGATAAACTATGACCCTTTATATTATTTTGATGCTTTATACACTTGATGGTAAACTAGATTCTGATTTGCTATGTTGCATAGTTAGTATGGATACATTCATGCTCTCACAACTCTTTATGCTCTTACAAATCTTTTTGTCTAAGGTGAAAATGGATAAATGTGATAATAGATGATTTCAATGAGATGGAAACCGAGGCTAATTAATTATTTGATTTGATTTAATAATGTCATTTAAATCATCTTAGAATAGTTAAGTGAAATTGCAATCATGAGATGTGAATTGATAGAGTAAGTTTTTTAGAGAAGGAAATGAATTGCATAATATTAATGTTGAATTTTATTGACTTTAAAAGGATTATGTTTCGGCATACAAATAAAATGTTTGATTTAGTTTCTTCGGCTATGATGTATCGGACTTATTGACGTGTGGCTTCAAGTGTGTAGATATACTACTACATGGGCCATGAAAATTGGAGATTCACAGGAATCCTATGTTATTGATTGTGAAGCCAAGACCATAGTCCATATGGAAGGACTAAGGCCTCATATGTAATGTGTTTTATTTTGTGATATGTTGAAATGGGATAAGGGTTTTCTTTATCATTTTAAATATTCAATTCCAGATGCATATTTTGAGGTCATTTTCAAGGGCTTAAAAGGTATTATTCATAAATTCTAATCCCCTAAGGGGGTTACTTACGAGTTGCGGGCTTGTTGTTTAAGGCCATATCTAGGACTATATCAAGATATGACCCCTCTTAATTGCCCTTTTACAAGGTTGACAAATTTTAAGAGTTTTGGGGAAAGGAAAGAGTTCTTTGTCAACACAAGTCATTTTTGAGAAGGGACTTAAGGTGTGGGGTGTTTAGCTACACTAGCCTCCTCTTAATGATATGGATACTTTCTTGGTTGGAGCAGAGTCCTCTCCATACTCTTCCATCTCCTTAAAAACCCCACACTCAAGTGTGAGAACATGTAGGGATTTGGATTTGAGGGGTATACAAGAGATTAAGACTTGTCACTCTCATACAAGGGTTTCAAACTTAGGATCCCTATTAATTTCCCATTAGAAGGATGGGAGAGGGTTCTTTTCAAAACTTTAGAATTTTGCATATGGATTTCGGTGTTTATCTTGTTTGATTAGGAGGAAGAAGTGGACAAGGCTTTGGATTTGAGATCGTCATCATTCTCCTACTACCATTATAAACAATTATTGAGGTAGGCTTCTTGTCTTGAATAACATATTTTTATTTTTATTTATTGCATGTATACATATGATTTTTGGGTATTATATTGTGTATTGGGTTTTGGTAATTGTTGTGTGTCATATTGGGAAATTGTTTTCTGGAGGTCAAGCTCACCTATTTTGGGAAGAGAAACCTCAAGTATGGGTGAGAGGTGAGGAGTCCCCATGGGAGTAACTCCCTCCTTAGAGGAGAGGTTGTGTGTATGAGTACCCCTTTTATATGTGCAAATTATGGTAGATTTGGGGAGAGGAACTGTGTAGAATTAAAATCAAGCTTTGGTGGAAAATTGACTTAGTGTGATATGTGTTTACGTGTCTTCCCAAATGTAGTGCTATCCACTTTCTCATCCCATTTTTGAACCTATTGGTTTTCAAATTATGTAAGGTCCTTGAGGGGATCATGTAAGTTTTGAGTCTTCTTCTTTTTTCTACATAATGTTACACATGTGAGTGTATACTTGGTTTTATTTGGGAGTCTCCTAGCTTGGAGCTAGCTTATTTTCATGACTAGGCTAGGAAGTGAGCTTCCCATGGGCTATTGAAGATTTTTGTTGTGTGTGTATAGGTTAAAGGAATCATGAAGACTTGCAGGTTATGGGGGAAGACAAACCTATTGCAAGGTGTGCACCCTTGGTATCCTTGTGATGTGCAACACAGTGCTCAGGTTTGCCACATGGCTTAACTGCCTCTAATGGATTCATTAAGTCTTGCAGTTGTATTGGGCATTAATAGGTCGATCTTTTGGTGCAATGACAACTATGTTTGCAACAAGTGGTATCAGAGCTTGGGTCACGAGTTCAAACCCCTCACTCGCAGTGGGGGGGATTGTTGCAAGGTGTGTACCCTTGGTCTCCTTGTGTCGTGTAGCATAATGCTTGGGTTTGCGACACAGATTATTCACCTCCCATGGATTCATTAAGTTTTGTTGTTGTATTGGGCATTGACAAGTCGATCTTTTAGTGCAATGCCAACCATATTTCTAACAAAACCTCCTTTCTATGTGAATTTATGGTTTAAATGAGTTGCATTGTTGTAATTCCATCGTATGTATGGGATTGACTATTCATGAATGTTTTACTTTGTATATAAAAAGGAAACTAATATAATTCTATTTTTTCCCTTATAATCAGTACAAGATTTATTTTTTGAAAATGCAATATTACATGCTTCACCATTCAACAATATGGTATCCTATATTAATAATAGTTTATAAAAGAGAAGGGTAAATAAGAACATTTATTAAATAGAAAATATGTTCCCATGTCCTAAATGAGAAATAGGTAGGTCGTATTCTTAGGATATAATAGTTTTGAAACAAATGATATAGGCTTTATTACATTACATCTATAAGAGAAATTTAGTTTAGTTCATTGTTATGACATTCAACA